>NC_092873.1:280457286-280758397 GCF_028372415.1 Notamacropus eugenii
ATCCAAATGCACGCAAGTCTTTTGATACAGTATAACAGCACCTGCACTACTTTGTTACAAGAGCTCTGCCCAACTTCATTGCTTTTTCTCCTTTCATCTCTCATTATTCATCTAAAGAACCATAGGGCTCAGTCTCTCTATATTAGCAACTGTTCCTGTGGTAGCTTACACCCACACAGAAATCCCGGTGGACTTTCTTAACACTGCAACTACACTTTCTCAGATCCCACCCTACAGTTCAATTGTGTGGCCTCATATCCAAGCTTATGAAGAGTCAGCATATTTCTTTCCTCTTATGGTGAGATTAACAGTTTAAGCAATGCTCTCTTTAGGAAGTCCCAATTCCTCATGGCCCTTTGTATTTATACGTACATTTGTACTGCAGATCCTTCTTATTCCTCCCGCCTTGAACACCTCACCAAGGGAAGGAACTAGAGACGCAAGAATGTCAAGCAACCTTCACTTACAGTGAGGGGATCTATGCATTACTTCCAATATATCCTGGATGGGGAACCCCTGATAGGAAAAAAATTCAGTATCTTTATAGTATACCCACAGAGATAGCTCCCAAGAATCTGAATGGTCTACGTAACTTTTCAGTACCAATGAAAGTCAAGGTTTGTGTTGGCTCCTCTATGTTGTAACTACCATTTGCTCCTAGGCTCTGGTTCCTGTTTGGTCTAGGAACTCCAAGTCAAGCATTTTAACCACTCTCAATTATTGCCTTAGAAGAAGAAGCTAGAGGTAGGGTAGTAATATTTGTTATATGGCCCCTGTCCTCTGGTAGCTTTAAAATATAACTGGAGAGACATAATATTAAAGGAGTGAATTAAGTTATATTAAAGAAGTGAAGAATACAAAACAATAAATGATTAAGTGCTAAATAAATGGAATCGGCAAGAAGTATCATTGTGGTATTTGTATAACTAAAAGCTATTCAAATGAACCAAAGTGGATTTCTATACTATGTGTGTAATAAATTGGTAGTACTCATTGGCTATTATGAAATCCTAGTGTCTGATAGATTTCAGAATTGGATTAGACATCTAGATGATTAAGAAGAACAGTAACATGCAGTTATACTGAAGGGATAAATATAGTCAATCCATCATCATATACCAGGAATTAAGTTGATCACTAGTTGGAAAGAAGGAAAACAAAGTCCTCATTTTGTTCCCATGGGCATAACTTAACAAATGCATTGCTTAGATATTTCATTTTTAATTCTCATTTTGTAATCCTGTACCCTTTTTAAGGATCAAAATAAAATAGATAAAAGGGAAGGGGAGAATCACATTCTCTGCCATTACTTTTTCTAGAAAAGGCAAAAAACCAAAAACTCTCACTAAGAGACAAACCTCCAATGTCTGTGATTTCATCTTGCTACTACTTAATAGACAGAAAATTGGAATTTGCCTGAGGCAGGTAGAGGTTAAGAGATTTGCCCATGATTTTGCCTTACTTTGTGTTCCTAGGGTTTAGCAAAATACTTACTGATTAATTGATTACCTAGAGAGTGTTGAAGGCAAGATATGAACCTAAGTTAATCTGACTCTGAGAACAGTATTCAAGCCTTTCCACAATGTAGCCTTCAGGATGAACGCAGTACTGTATGGCATATCTGAAATACCTTCTTATCGGATGCATAGGCAAAAATTTTGTCCTGTGACTTTTTAAAATTTATGTTTAATTTATGGAATAAAAAGCATTTCTATAGCATAATACAATAAAAAAGAGGACTGTTCATTAAGCTGCATATCTAACTTGTTATTCCTTTCAAATATACAACAAAATTATTAGGTAGATTTTTTTTTCCCTTTTTTTCTTCTATCTCTGCTCCTTCCCCCAGCCTAGAGATGACTACCATTAGACAAAAAAGGTGTTTGTATATGTGTATGTGTATAAAATGTGTGTATGTAAATTATTATACATACTTCTATTTGTCAGTTCTTTCTCTGGATGCAGATACTATCTTTCTCCATGAGTCCTTTATGGTTAAATTGGGTATAATAATTAAAATCCATGATGTATTCTATTTTAAACAAGACAATCCATGGGGTACAAAAACAAAGTCCAACAATTTATAACCTGATCATCCAATGATTGTATTCTGATTTGTACTGCAGAGGTAAATTACTGTCTCAGAACTACCGAAGCTGCATATTTCCTTTGGAAAATAGAGAATGCTTCCTTGGATCACTTGGCTATTTTATCATGACATTTAAACAAACAAACTTTTAAAGTAGCAAGACAAAAGAAATGCAAGGAAGAAAACAGAAATCAAGAACCAAATGAAGAGGAAAATAAATTCAGGATTAAATATAAAAAATTTATCAGCTTAATATGTTATCATAATAAACTATGCCATATTAGAAAAAAGTAAATCATCTCAGTGACATTAGCCATAATGAAAATGAAGATTGACGCGTCTACTTTATTACAAAGCATATGTAACTAGAAAAAACACTGATTCTAGAGTCAGAACTTGTTATTATTGCTGTTCAGTTGGTTTTCAATTGTGTCCAACTCTTTATGACCCCACTTGGGGTATTCTTGGCAGAAATACTGCAATATTTTGCCTTTTCCTTATCCAGCTCATTTTACAGATGAAAAAACAGAGGTCAACAGAGTTAAGTGGCTTACCCAGAGTCACACAACTAGTAAGTGTCTGAGGCCAGATTTGATCTCAGGAAGATGAGTCTTCTGACTCTAGGCTAGGCCAAGCACTCTATTCTATGCAGTACCTAGTTGACCTGGAATCAAGGGACCAATATCTAAATCTAGTCTCTGAAATTTACTCCCTGTGTAACCTTAGGGAAGCTACTTAGCCTCTCTGGGCCTCAGTTTCCTGATTTGTAAAATGAGGTTGTTAGACTAAATGGCCTATGATGTCCCTTCAACTCTAGGTCTATGATCTTATAATCTGTCACTACATATAACTGTGACTGAACAAATGTATAATTTCCAAAAATAAAGGTATCAGCATTAGAAAATCTATGTATCATAAATGTCAACAATCTCATTTCAAATAGTGAATATGGGGAGAAACTCAAGAAAAAGAAAACAAGGGCTAATGTACTTACTCTAACTTCTAAATTCAGTGTGTAACTACCTTTCATTTGTCTTCCAAAAAAATTTACCTTCTTTAAATATAAAATTAATATCAGATATTTTTTCTCTTTTGTATATTTATTTCTAAAACCTCTCAAATGCTCTGTCGCCTGATCAATGCATATGTTCTTATCATAGGTGATGTTAGCAAACTTTCCATTCCTCCCATCCTTTGAGACTCTTATCCATGTCCTCCTACAAGTTTACCATGGGGGTCCACTTCCCATGGTATTAGGCTTCCTCATCTCTGACATCATGAGGATATGAGTGAAGTGTTTGGGCTGTCCACTGCTTATCTCTTATGTGATGAGCATAATGTGACCATGCAACCAGCTCATCTTCTTTATTACTCGTAGATTTCCCTGATGATATCTTTTATTCCAATTCTTTAGACTTCTTGCTTGTAATATACTCACATTTATCCTGAGCCTCTCTATTTCCCTGTGTGTGATATTTACTTTTATTTCTTGGAGTCTATAACTTACCATGACTCATTGCCACATATAACCACATAGGATATGGGTTTAGTGCTACCGCAATTTCCTGTGCCCAGCAGAGTAAGATTTGGAAAGGCCACAAGACTTGGCTCTTGACACACCAATCAGGAAGAAGCAGCTTCAATGACTTCCTCAGACAGAAGCAGCAATAGAAGCAGGCAATTTGTTCTTCAGCATGCATTGTCCTTTCTATTTTGCCTTTCATTGTATAGAAATAGTCACAGTTCAGAAGTGGAGAAAGAACAGGGAGCTGAATGGCTGTGGATGATATACTAGAATCATGGGAGCTGGGCACAAATAAAGGAAAGAACTACCCAGGACTAATTGTAATCCAAAATTGGGAGCATCTAGAACTGCTGGCATAGAAATTATTTTCCTGTGTCTACCTCCAAGTAATGGTAAAATCTAGTAAATTTATGCATTCCTTATTCCCCTCCTGTCTCCCTTCATCTTGGTGAACTACCATTACCTTTTGGAGTTTCCTGCTCATTTAAGTCTTTTCTACTTGTTGTTTATACTTTGAAGAGCTTTGAATCCAGACAAAGATATGTTAATTTTATCGTATTCTGAGAGTTTGCTATAGAGGATGTAGGTAAAAAGAAGGAATGCACTGAAAAGAGGGAATTTTTCAAGGGTTACTATAGAGTGTCAACTCCCTGCTAAGTGGTTAGGGAAAGAAAAATATTTCTTCTCTAATATAGGAGATCTGAGTTTATTGATTTCCATGAATAATCAACTTATTTAGTTTCCTCAAAATAACAGGGAAAAGGGACAATTGTGAACCAATATGTTAGTTTTGAAAATTAAAGGTAAAATGAGAGACAGTCTTTTTGAACATGATCAATTCATTAGTTAGGTTAGCAGAAACTAATAAATTGGATCAATTGTTCTCTCAGTGACCAAAGACAATGAGGTAGGGCTTACTAGCTTTCATAAAGTTTTGGGAAATACAAGAGAACAAAGTGCAGAGTTGGGTAGGTGAGGAAAACAATCTTATTGGTTCCAGAGAAAATAGCATCATGGGGATGGGGACATGATTGGTTAGAAATTGGGAATGAGAGACTAGCAACAACTGCTTTCTTTTTATGACTGAAAAATGTTTATTGTTGAAGTCCCCCTGCAAGGTTGAATATGGTGGATTAGACTTCTTTGGATAACAAACAAGACATCCTTAAGGATAGCTAAGTGATGTAAAGACACTAGATCACACTCATGGTTTCCCTACCCCCTTCAAGGATAACATATTTCCTTGGCACAAGAATAGAGCAGTGATTAACAAGAGAACTGGATTTCTAAACTTAACTCATTATAGGGCAGCTAAAATTCTGAACTAAGTTTAGAGACAATCATGGTTTAGGCAGTTCTGTGACAAAATCAATGAATTGTAAACAGCATCAACTTTTAAATTAACTCATTTGTTTTCAGTTTTCAACAGTCACTTCCATAAGTTTTAATTTTCTCCTCCTCTCTCTCCCCTACATGGCATGTAGCCTTAAATCAGTTCTACACATACATTCTTATTAAACACATTTTCACATTAGTCATGTTGCATAGAAGAGTGAATTAAAACTAATAGGAGAAACCATGAGAAAAAACAAAACAAAGCATAAAGAAAGAGAAAACAGTCTGCTTTATTTTGTGTTCCAATTTCATAGTTCTTTCTCTGGATGTGGATGGCATTGTGCCTCAAGACCTTTGGGAATATTTTAGGTCCTTGCATTGCTGTGAAGGGCTAGGTCTATCAGAAACAGTTCTTGTACGCTGTGGCTGTTACTGTGTATAATGTTTTCCTGATTCTGCTCATTTCACTAAGCATCATTTCATATAAATTTTTTCAGGTTTTTCTCAAGTGCAAGTGTTCTTCATTTAGCACAGTAATATTCCAATACATTCATATACCAAAACATGTTCAGCCATTCCCTAATTGATGGGCATTCCCTCAATTTCCAGTTCTTGGCCACTACAAAAAGAGCTGCTATAAATATTTTTTGTACATGTGGGACCTTTTCCCATTTTTATGACATCTTTTGGATACAGTCCTAGATACCTCTGGTATTGCTGGGTCAAAGTGTATGCACATTTTTATAACTCTTTGGGCATAGTTCCAAATGGCTCTCCAGAATGATTGGATCAGCTCACAGCTCCACCAGCAATGAACTAGTATTCCAACTCTACCACATCTTCTCCAACATTAGTCATCTTCCGGTTTTGTCATGTTAGCCAATCTGATAGGTGTGACATGGTGCCTCAGAGTTGTTTTGATTTCTATCCCTCTAACCAACAGTGATATACAGCATTTGTTCATATGACTATAGACAGTTTTAATTTCTTCCTCTGAAAACTGCCTGTTCATATCCTTTGACCATTTATCAACTGGGGAATGACTTATATTCTTGTAAATTTGAGTCAGTTCTCTACATATTTAAGAAATTTGGTCTTTATCAAAAACATTAATTATAAAAAATGTTTCCCAGTTTTGTGCTCCCTTCCTAATCTTGGTTGCATTGGCTTTGTTTGTGCAAAAACTTTTCAACTTAATGTAATCAAAATTATCCATTTTGTATTTCATAATGTTCTCTATCACTTATATGGTCATAAATTCCACCACTCTCCATAAATCAAAAAAATAAACTATCCCTTGCTCCCCTAATTTGTTTATACCTTTATATCTATATCATGTACCCATTCTTGTATACAGTGTCAGGCATTGGTCTATTCCCAGTTTCCACCACACTATTATCCATTTTTCCCAGCAGTTTTTGTCACATAGTGAGTTCTTATCCCAGAAGCTGTGATCCTTGGGTTTGTCAAACAGTAGACTATTTTAATCATTGACCACTGTGTCTTGTGTACCTAACTTATTCCACTGCTCTAGCCCTCTATTGCTTAGCTAGTACCAACTGGTTTTGATGACTGCTGCTTTATAACAAAATTTAAGATCTGGTGTGGCTAGGCAACCTTCCCTAGCATTTGTTTTCATTAATTCCCTTGATATTCTGGACCTTTTGTTCTTCCAGATGAATTTTGATATTTTTTTCTTGCTCTAGAAAGTAATTTTCTGGTAGTTTTATTGGTATGGCAGTGAATAAGTTAATTGGGTAGAACTGTCATTTTTATTCTATTAGCTCAGCCTACCCTCAAACAATTGATGTGTTTTCCAATTATTTAGATCTGACTTTATATGTGCAAAAAGTGTTTTGTAATTGTGTTCATATAGTTCCTGTATTTGTTTTGGCAGGTAGAGTCCCAAATATTTTATAGTGTCTACAGTAACTTTAAATGGGATTTCTCTTTCTTTCTCTTGCTTTTGGGCTTTGTTAGTAATATATGGAAATGCAGATGATTTACATGGGTTTATTTTGTAACCTACAACTTTGCCAAAGTTGTTTATTATTTCAAATAGATTTTTTTACTTGATTCTCTAGGATTCTCTAAGTATATCATCATATCATCTGCAAAGAATGGTAACTCAGTTTCTTCTTCACCTATTCTAATTCCTTCCATTTCTTTTTCTTCTCTTATTGCTACAGCTAACATTTCTGGTACCATATTGAATAACAGTGGTGATAATGGACATCCTTGTTGGAAATACATCTAGCTTGACCCCATTACATATAATTACTACATAGTAATTGTTTCCCTTTTACCCAGGAACTCTGAGGATCTTCCCCTACAAGTTTGATTTTTTTTTTAATTAAAAGGGCCATTCCTTGAGTAACTACTTAAAGTAACCTATTCATTTAATGTGTGTATCTCACACAAAGTGAGAATAAGACCTTAGCCTGAAAAGGGTAGGGTCTCACATTGCATCCTGGGCCATCTCCAGTCTTATTGATGAATATCAGGACATTGGACCCAGATAGCTCAGGAGAAGAAAGTGAGGCTGGTGACTTTGCACATCCCTCCCTTAACTCAAATCAAAGCCAACTGCAAGTCATGTCATCATCTTGATGTCATGGTCCTCTTCAAGAATGAAGGACCAACACAACAAGTACATATAATGCTTGTTGATGGTTTTAAGTAGATATTACTTATTATTTTAAGGAAGGATTCATTTATTCCTATGCTCTAGTGTCTATTTTTTCTTCATCTATTGAGATAATCATATGCTTTCTGTTAGTTTTGTTGTTGACATGATCAATGATGCTGATGATTTTTCTAATATTGAGCCAACCTTACATTCCTGGTATGAATCCTACCTGACCATAATGTATTATTCTCATGACAATTTGCTGTAATCTTTTTGCTAATATTTTATTTAAAATTTTTGCATCTATGTTCATTAGGAAAATTGGTCTATAATTTTCTTTCTCTGTTTTGGCTCTTCCTGGCTTAGATATCAGAACCATATTTGTATCATAAAAAGAATTTGATAGGACTTCTTTACCAATTTTCTCAAATAGTCTATATAGTATTGGAATTAATTATTCTTTAAATGTTTGAGAGAATTCATTTGTAAGTCCATCTGTGCCAAGACTGAAGCCATTTGAAGTCTTTCTGAGTTTTCCTGGGGTTATCCTGAAGCTCACAGAGTGAGGTTTGGGGGAGAGTTGGTTTGGTCACAGGAGGTCTCCTCCTTCCCTGATCTAGAGCACAGGTAGGCTCAATGGTTGATGAGTCCCCATGTGTGCTGGTGTCTGCCCAATTTTCTTGGTCATGCTAAGGCATGCCTGGGTCCTGGTGTTGGTGCTTACAGGTTCCACCCCACCATGGGGCTCAGGATATCCTGGTTCTCTGAGGTGGGGCTGTCTGAGATATCTCCAGATCTGCAGGTCCCCTTCAATCACAGCAAGAGGGACTCTCCTCCCAAGCTGAGAGATTGCTGTGCCCCTTCTGCTGATCACACTACTCCAGGACTTTTCCGGGGGAAATATTCTCTGGAATTCTCAAGGTCAACAAAGGGAGCGTGAGAGCCCTTACAGTTTACTCTACCAGCTTGGCTCCTGGAAATTCAAGTAGGTAACTTTCTAATACCATCAATTTTTAAAAGATACAGAATCAATCTTATTATTTTAAATGCAGCCAGCAGTCCTGGGCTATATTGGGGGCAGGCGGGATGAGCCTATGTTAAGCTGTCTAGTAGGTCCTAAGGATTTCACTGGTATTAAAAAGGATAGGATCTTGTTTCTGAGATATTTGGTAAAGTAGCTTTAGAACTTCCAACAGATCAGATGGTCTCTTCTCTGACCCTCTAGATTAAGAATTCCAGTACTTACAAGCTCTAGAGATCCATCTAACTGTTTTGATTATCCCTCAAATAAATATTATTTGCACACTACATTAAATGGTTATGGATTACTTCTGAGTTTCTACAATGTTTGAAGACCTGATATCATCCACAAAAGGAGTATCTGAAGGATCTATCTTTCCATAGAGAATATTTCTTCAACTTGAAGTTCAAGCTAAATCTCCTCCATTAGAGTAGAGCTCACTCCAACTAACTTCTTCTCTTTTATTGTTCACCTGATAGTTATCAGAATGTCATTGAACAATACTGAATAATATCTGTTGTATCTTTTTAGGGAATATTTTATTGACTGTTTTCATTGCCTAAATTTTCCTCTCCCATTTTCTTCACAAAAGATATTTCATGTAATATACTGAAAACAATGAAAGTATATGTCATGGACCTCCCACTTCTGCAAAGGAGTTACAGGAGAAGTTTTTTTTTCCTTAATTCTTTCTAGGGGTCAAACTTGTTCTTTTAAATTTTGCAACATTAACTTTTGATTTGTGTTTGTGTGATTGTTCTTTCTGTTTATATTGCTGTAGGCATATAATAAGTGATTAAGAAATGTTGATTAATTGTAGTCATTGGGTATCTTGTTTTACTGTCTCTACTTACTTCACTCTGTATCAGTTCATGAAATTCCTTTTATGCTTCTCTATAATCATCATATTCATTATTTACTTCACTAGTATCCCATTAAATTTATGTACCAGTTTGTAGTCATTCCCCAATCAAGGAACATTGACTTTATGTCCATTTCTATGCTACCATGAAAAGCTTTGATAAAAATAGTTTGGTATACGTTAGGATTTTCTTATCAATGACCTTATTGGGGTATAAGCTTGGCCATGGAATCTCTGGATCAAAGCATTTTTAGTCACTTTAACAGAGGTATACAGTTGTATTTATCTTGCTGAATGGTGAATTTCTAGAGATCATGAAATTTAGGAGAATAGCCTGATGAAGTGAATTCTTGGAGAGCCCTCCTTAAAAGGTAGAGGATCTGGGAGATCTCCAATGTCCACCCTCTTCAAAGAGAGGGAGGTACGGGGCCCCACGTTCAGGGGTGACTAGGGGAGTGAATTTCAGAGTTGATTTCATCTTGCAGAATGAATTTCTGGAGATCATGAAATCTAGGAAATCAGCTGAGTAGGAAATGAAGTGAATTCCCAGAATATCATCTTCCTCCTTAGGAAAATACCATCTTTCTAACCAGTTATTCATGTCTCAAATCTACCTTTATCTTTTGAAGCCCTGAAGATATTATCTGTGCCTACATGACAGTGGCAAGATCACTGGACTTTGAAGACAGAGGACCTGGATTTAAATCTTGCCTCTCTTGTTTACCACCTGTGTAATACTGGCAAGTCATTTTACCTCTGTGGGCCTCAATTTCTCTTTTTTTTGCTTACATTGAGAGGTCTAAAGTGAAGGCTTCTACAATGCCTTCAAATTCTAAATCTAAGATCTTAGGAATAAGTCTCTACTAAGATTTCACAGTGGGGCAATGCTTTCTAGACTGTTGGCAAAATTCTATATGCCCATGTGAGTAAGCTACAATGGGTAGTAGCTATTGCCAAGTTTTCAGAGTTTCTCCCTCCTGCTCTACTTGGATTCATGTTCCAAGAAGAAAACAGACTGCATTATTGTCATCTGAACTTAAAACATCAAGTCCCATATCAAATAACTTCCTGAGTCCCAGTCTTTCACAGTATCTCTAGGATTCTTTCCCTTTTCTCCATTCCTTTTATACCCCTTAATACTTTAAAACTGAATTATTGAAGCAGCCTTCTGACCTTCAGGTTCTCTCACTTTGGTCAATCCTGTGTATTGCTGCAAGCTGAGTCTTTCAAAATTACTCTTTCATTATCTTATTCCACTTTCTTAAAAAGAAGTCTATAAATGCTCACAGAAAGAAGTATCTTTATCTCTTCTGTAGTTTAACTTTTGCTTTAAATTTTCATACTCCATACTCATGGTGACCCTAATTCTTGACCCAGTACTAGTATCCTTCCAAAGTTATTGTAATAACAGGTTGGTAGGTGGGAAAACCTTTTATAAAGATTGGTAAATGTCTATGTGACAGCCTTTCACATGTTGAAGACAGATGTCTTGTCTCTCTTAAGTTTTCTCTTCTCCAAGATAAGTACCCCAAATTGTTTCAACAAGAGTATGCTGATCTTTCTGATGTCTTTTTGTTTAGGAATTAAGAAAAATTATAGTCTAAACCCTAATTGAGTTAGATAATGTAGAGAGATATGAAATCACTAGAAACTTTTTACATTTTAGTGAATATGTAAGTAATAACATTGTACTAAGAAGGCCTGTTGACTTAAATGTTTATCTTTTCAACCACTTCTTAGTTTGGGATTGATGATTAAACAACTCTGCCAGGCAGCAATTCAATACCAAAATTGGTATAAGTAAATGCATCTTATTTTATCCTATAAAAAAATATAGTGCTGTAAAATTTTCATGTTGTACTCTGAAATCACAAACCATTAGCTGTCCCAGGATACTGTTAAAAGGTGAACAACATTCTCACTGTAGCTTTAATGATGTTTTAAATGGACTTGCCTTAAATTAAATACCAAAGCCACATGTATTTACTTTATGAACATAATACAGGAAATGAAAGATTCAGTTCAAATGCATGCTCCATTCTCTCTTCTTGGCTAGAATTTCCTTCAGTACTTATTTTCCAAAAATATCAATGGCAATTTTATGTCCTTGAGGATACAAAGGTCAGCATTGGGTCCTGAGTAGTTTAAAGGTAAAAGCACACATGAAGGGATCACGGGAGGAGGAGGGGAGAGGGTATATGGTGGGGGGAGCTAAAGTTAAGGCTTTTTAAAAAATCTATACAGAATTTTTGGAGTTGTGATTTTAAAAAGCCTGTTTGAAGCTCTAGATGATGTATTCACCCAGAAAGAGTCTGTATTTGGATTAGAAGAATGACAAAGAATGCTTACTTTCCTCATTTTATTATTACTGTTTACACTGGATTTGTCAGTAAGGAAGTATTAGGTGGATATAATTTACATTCCCTGTACTGTCCTCTAACACTTGTTCATCTTGTCTTGTGTACCTCATGGTTCCTCTGGTTCCATTTTCTACTTTCCTTCTATTAGTATTTCTTTTATTGCAGTCTGAATACTGAGGTTCAAGTACTGCTTTCAAAAGTAAGGATCTGATGCATTGTATATAGCAGCAAAGTCCTTTAAATAACTTCAAAGTCATCAGGATGCTACCTTTAGGAGAAAAGCACTATTGACTGGGGAAATCAAGAAAGACCTTATAAGGAAGAAGGCATTCGAATTGTACTGAAGAAATACAAAGATACTAAGAGGTGGAAACAAGGAAAGAGAGAGGACTGTAAGCATAAAGGACAGCCAGTGCAAAGACACAGAGATAGGAGATGTAATATTGTGCACAAGGAATAGCAAGAAGATAGATGAGTATGGATCGACTGGAGTAGATAATGCATGAAAAAACTGGAATGAGAGAAAGGTGTCAGATGCTGAAGGCCTTTAAATGTTAAATAGAGGAGTTTATATTTGACCCTAAAAGTAACAGGGAACCAGTACAATTTATTTAGTGAGGGAGGTGGGGTGTGCTTTGGTCAGACCTATAATATAAAATCCTACCTTTGATAGCTATATGGATAATCTATTGGATTAGAGAAAGCCAGGGTTCATGGAAACCAATTAGAACTATTGCAATATTCCAGGCAAGAGGTAATCAGGGCTTGAACTAAGATGGTGATTTTGTGAATGGAGAAAAGGAAACACATTTAAGAGATGCTGTATAGTTAGAAACCACAAAACTAACTGAATATGTAGGGCAAATAAAGAGCCAACAATAATACTGATTTTTTTTTAAAAAAAACTTAATTTTTTATAGGTTTATACATGGTGAAAGCTACATTTTTTATATAATTATTTTATTTATTGTTAGTTTTCAACATTCATTTCCATAAGATTTTAAGTTTTAAATTTTCTCTCCCTCCCTCTCCTTCCCCTTCCCCAAGATAGCATGCAATTTGATATAGGGTCTACTTAAATGTGTATATTAAACATATTTTCCCATTAGTCATGATGTAAAGAAGAATAAAAACAAATGTAAGGGACCATGAGAAAGAAGAAACAAAAACAAAACAACAAAAGAAAAGGAGAGCAAATAGTATGCTTCCATCTGTATTCAGACTCCAAAGTTCTTTCTATGGGTATGAATAGAATTTTTCATTATTAATGTTCTGGAGTTGTCTTAGATCCTTGCATTTCTGAGAAGAGCTAAGTCTGTACTGTTTGCAATGTTCTCTTGGTTCTGTTCAGTTCACTCAGCATCAGTTCATATAAGCCTTTCCAGGTTTTTCTGAAGTCTACCTGCTCATCATTTCTTATAATACAGTAGTATTCCATCACATTCATATACCACAACTTGTTTAGCCATTCCCCAATTGATGGACATTCCCTCAATTTCCAATTCTTTGCCACCACAAAAAGAGCTCCTATAAATATTTTTGTACAAGTGGGTCCTTTTTCCTTTCTTATGATCTATTTGGGATACAGACCTATAAATGGTATTGTTGGATAAAAGGGTAAGCACAGTCTTATGGCCCTTTGGGCATAGTTCCGAATTGCTCTCCAGAATGGTTGGATCAGTTCACAACTACACCAACACTGCATTAGTGTTCTACTTTTCCCAAATCTTCTCCAACATTTATCATTTTTCTGTTTCGTCATGTTAGTCAATCTGATAGGTTGCTTTGATTTGCATTTCTCTAATGAATAGTGATGTAGATCATTTTTTTATATGACTATAATAGATAGCTTTAATTTCTTCCTCTGAAAACTGCCTGTTCATATTCTTTGACCATTTATCAATTGGAGAATGACTTGTATTCTTGTAAATTTGACTCAGTCCTCTATATATTTTAGAAACGAAGCCTTTATCAGAGATACTGGCTGTAAAAATTCTTTACAGTTTTCTACTTCCCTTCTAGTATTGGCTGCATTGGTTTTGTTTGTGCAAAAACTTGTCAACATAATGTAATCAAAATCATAACAATATGGAATGCTTCACAAATTTTCATGTCATCCTTGCCAAGGGGTCATGCTAATCCTCTTCATATTGTTCCAATGTTAGTATACGTGCTGCTGAAGTGTGCATGATGATCCTGATGTTACTAAACTGGGTGACTAGAAGGAAGATGGCACATACAACAGTAATGATAAAGTTTGACATCTGAAATTCTGTGTCATTGTGATTTGACCACACACCTATGAATGGGCAAATTTGAAGGAAAGAGGAACTCTAGATTCTTTTCTCTAGAGGTAGAATTTAATTTTGGTGATGAGAAGAGCAGGGATTAAAATATTAGTATTTTTATCCAGTCTGTTTCTAGGTTTAAATGATTCTAAAGGTTTGCAGGGAGGTGTCACACAAATAGCAAAACTTTACAAAAAGAAAAAAAAAATCTTTTATGGCAACTTAATGTGAATTAACTGACAGTTTCTGTTTTATTTCTTGTGAACTGTTCTTTATGTGTTCTAGAATCATAATTTCTTTTTGCTGATTAATTGGATTTTATGACAAATTACAAACACCATATATGGAGTGTATACCAGAACTGTAAGAAAGTAATAGCCTGATCATTTTCAGAATCCATTATCCAAACAGTGCTGTGCTTTCTGGTTCAGGAATATTTTTTTAAATGTAAAGATGTGTTTAATAAATACATTACACGTGTTTGTCACATGGGGAGACAGTGAGATTAAATGTTGTCTAGAATATAGTGCAAAAACCAGGTTTGTTTTTGTATTGGTAATTTAAATTTAAATCTTTCCCATTCATTAATAGGCTCATGGAAGCCTGAATCAGGTGGAGCCTATGGTGTGAGGACCTTTGCTGAAGGGGTGGAACAGAAAAAGGTGGAGCTAGAGCAGGGCTGAGAGGAAATCGATCAGAGAGCAGTCTTAGCTGGGAAGGATGTAGGCAAGCAGGCAGCTGGCTAGAGTGAGAGAGCTTGTTTGTAATTTTATATAAGGGGGCCTGCTTGTGATTTGTTTAATTAAGCTGGTTTTTGGGAAACCTAGCAGGGGGAAGGCTTGGTGATAGTGTTGTTCTCTGCATTGTTATTGTATATAGATTTTTGCTACTATTATGGATTTAGCTTTCTGGTGTCTGAATAAATGTTTTGGTTCTGTCTCCCATGAGGAGAGTCTGTTGGATTTTGTGATTCAGAATTGTGCCAGGATATTCATGGCTGCCATAGGCACTATGAATATTGCACTCACACTACAGTTTTGTTAGTGAAAATTATACAAAATGTAAAGATAAAAATAAAACGTGGGGGGAGGAATGTGGTTCAAGAAGATATAAACCTTTTTTCAATATCTTTTTTGCCCCTTACTCAACCCCATTTTCATGCTTGTCAAAGAAGATAAGAGAAGCAAAGCAGATTGCATTCCCCTCTTCACAAGGCTCTACATAGCTCTTATTATACTGAGGTGTTTTTAGTTGTGTTTTTTTTTTTAATCCCCTGAATTGGATTTTACAATAAATGTCTAATACTAAGTCAGATAGTTGTCTGGAATCACATACAGGCTTTCCAAAGAAAAGAACTGATCTTAACCTATAAAATGGGGATAATAACAGCACCTATTTCAGAGGGTTGTTGTAAAGATCAAATGAGATATTTGTAAAGTGCTTGTCACTGTGTCTGCCACAAAAAAGACACTTAATACAAGTTTGGTGATTGATGATGTGCCTCCTCATGCACATTCCCAGGCCACATTTGTGACCTAAATATCTGTTACTTGGTCACACATATTCCCTGTGTGTATACTTCCCTCTTTCTTTTCTACATTCATGCACAAAAACTACTGGTATAGTAACCTATGAGAAAGCATAGCTCATGTGAAATGAGGGGGTTGTTTTATCATCACTTTAATTGCTATACTGCTTGACTGAATGTAATTTGTTTTAAACTTATGTATTTTCTGGATAGCTAGTAAAAAAATAAAGACACTAATGGCAGTTCACATGCTGTTGTTTTCAGTACTGTAATGGTAATTTAAATGGGCAGATATTTCCCATTCATTAATAGGTCTATGTGACCTACGGGTCACATGGAAGTCTGAGTCACATAGAGACTATGGTGGGAGGAGTTTGATGAACGGGTAGAATAGGAAGAGGCAGAAATAGAACAGAGCTAAGAAAAAAACTGGTGAGAGCAGTCAGAACTGAAGGATGCAGGCAAGCAAGCAGCTGGCTGTGAGTGAATGGGCATTTTGTTTAAGGGAACCTGTTTGTGATTTAAGGGAGCTTGCTGTGGGAAACCTAACAGAGGGAAGGTTTGGAGCTGGTGTTGCCCTCTGCATTGTTATTGTGTATAGATTATGATGGATTTGGCTTTCTGGTGTCTGAATAAATATTTTGGTTCTGTCTTCCATGTGGAGAGGCAGTTGTATTTCATGATTCAGAATTGCACCTCCATATTCATGGCTATCATAGGCACTGTGAATATCACATTGGTGCTACAAATGGTGATGAGGGTGGGATTGCGAAATATCAGACCTCAAGTAATTTACAATCTAATGGGTGCAATAGCATTCAAATGAATATATAATAACCAAGATATACTCAGAATAAATAGTAGATAATAGAGGGAAGACATTAGAATTAAGAGAGGTTGAAGGAAGATTCCAGGAAAAGATAGGCTTTTAGTTTGAAACTTAAAGGAAGTCAAGGAAGAGTGTAGATAGAGTAGAGGAGGTAAATGCATTCCAGGCATGGGAGACTGTAGAGAAAATGCTAGGATATGAAGTGTCTTGTTCTGGAACAGCTAGGAGGTCAGTGTTATTGGATCAAAGAATAGATATCAGGGAGTAAGGGTAATTGTTGGGATACAGGCTCTCAGAACCCCCTTGAAACTTCTTGAAGCCTCCCACTTAGCTTGGCATTTGCCTGAGGCTGATAAGCCTTTCATTATATGTTTGTCCAATTGCCTCCAGCTATTTCCCAACCTTGATCCCATCAAAATATCTATGCCCAAATCTGCTATCCTCAAACTAGCCTAGCTCTCCATTGTCAGTTAGCTTTAGGTAGCCTTCAGCTACTTCCCACCCTTAATCCAATTTTCATGGCTCCTGGAGTCTGACCTCTAGTCACCAGGTCCCATCAAGATCCTCCTTAGATTCCTCCTCAAGACTCTCTCTAGACCTCTCCTCCCAGACTACTAGACCACTCCTAGATTCCTTCCCACAATCCTTCTGTATATAAGACCCATCCCATTTCCATGAGGGTGCTCAGATTTCAATCTAGCTAAGATTCAATCTACCTCAGATTTTATCTGGCCCCCTAGTCAATATAACATCACAAATGCTCAGATTTCTTAAGAGTCTAGTTAATTGTGAGATTTCTTAAGAGTCTGGCCAATATGGTGGATCTTTAATAAACTTTGTTTTTCTTTGGCTAAAAGACAGCTTGAGTCAATTTCATTTGGGCAAGACCTGATATGTCAGTATTTTAGGGTCCCAAGAATCG
This sequence comes from Notamacropus eugenii, assembly GCF_028372415.1. Classification (NCBI taxonomy): domain Eukaryota; kingdom Metazoa; phylum Chordata; class Mammalia; order Diprotodontia; family Macropodidae; genus Notamacropus; species Notamacropus eugenii. Next base: position 280,474,675 of record NC_092873.1, read on the forward strand.
CTAAACCTCAACAATTTCAAGGCTTCCTTTTGCCCATTAACTACAAATTTAGACATTGTATCCTCCATTAGAATGCAAGCTCTGTCACTGCAGGGACTGTTTGTTTTTCCTTTGTATCCCCTGTGTGCTTGGTACATAGTAAGTGCTTTATAAATTGCAAATTGCAAATAAATTTTCAAATTAAGCAGTTGATGGCAAAATAGTGATAAGTTAGTCTACTACCTAAAACTTAATAACTCTATAAAATTTAGCGGTTCCCTGATAATTACTTTGTCTCCATGACTCCTTGTCTAATCAGGACAGGAGAAGTCTCCTTTAAAAAAAGAGTCCAAAGCTTTAAGGACTTAGAAAACTGAGATTTGACTACTCTTTCTGAAATTAGTTGTATGACTTTGGCCACAGGATCATGAAGCCAGAGTGGAAAGTTAAACAGGTTCAAAAAATCAACTTCACAAATATAGGATGTGGCTAGAAATAGATATTGTGAAAAATATCTATTAGTTCTGATGAACTGCAAACTCCTTCTGAACATCCTAGGTATTAGTTATAGCACTAGCTACATGGGATCCATTAGGAGGACAATGAGAGGAGTGATAGTCTTGTTGGGCTTCACAGGACATAATTAGGAGGAAAAAGGTAACTACAGAGAAATAGAATTAGGTTTGATGTTACAAATAACCTTCTAACAATTAGAGCTATTCAATGCTGAATGTGCTGCTTCAAGAGTTATTGCGATCTTCCTGGGTTGTCTTCATGTAGAAGCTGCACAACTATTTGTTCAGGCAAAGGGGTTGTGTTATAAAGGGAATTCTTATTCTTTTGTGGTTGAAGGGATAAGATAGCCTATAATAACATAATAATAATAATAATATCTAACATTTATAATAGTACTTACTATATTTCTCTAGGCACTATATTATGTGCCTTAGAACTATTATCTTTTGATTTCCACAACAACCCTGGGAGGTGGGTGTTATTATGATAATGAGAGTCTGTATTTGGGTGGTGGCTACAGATAAAGAGAGAAGGGAGTGGGTGTGAATGTTATTACATAAATGAAGTTGATGGGTTTTTATAACTGATTATGAACAGACAGGTAAAGGAAAGAGTAAGAAACAGCTACAAGGTAACTGAATGAATGGTCATGAGTGCCTGAATGAATGGTTATAGTTATGCTACATGTATTAATAATAAAATATTTTACTGTGTGTGTGTATGTCTGTGTGTGTGTGTGTGTGTGTGTGTGTGTGTGTGTGTATATGCAGAAAAGATTAAGAACCTCTGTTCTATAATGGCTCATCAATCTGTCTTCCTTCATTATCTTAGTTTATACCATCCCTACTCCTTTAAGGTACTTACTGTGTATTATGTTGGACTGTGATTATTTCTTATTTCCCTACTAGACTGGAAGCTTCATGCAGGTGGATACCATGGCTCATCTCAATTGTTTATATTTCTTCTTTTGCCTTGTTTAGGACTTTCCAACCTGGAGTATGTGTACCCCCTGGGAATATGAGAAGCTTGTCAAGGGGGTATGGAGAATATTTGGTAAATAATGATATTATCAAATTAAAATACTCCATACTTAATAGAGTTAGTGGACAGCTGAGGGCTGAAACAAATCTATATCTATAAATATCTATATCTATCTATATCTATATCTATCTATCTATATGTATATATATACACTTTATATATATATATATACATATATATATATATATATATATATAAAGTGTTTTAGGAGAAAAGAGTTCAATCTTGGATATGTTCAGTTTAAAATGCTCATGGGCATGTCTTGTAAGTAGCAGGAGATCATAGACTCATAACTCTAGAGCTGAGCCAGTTAATTGCATATTATCTCATCCAACTCAGCCTCTGTGATTCTGTAAAAATGTATAACATTAATCAAACATATAAGAATATTATTTTTCCCAAAGCTACTATTGCCTGTGTCTCTTGATGGCCTTTTTTCACAGTATCCCTGCTAAGTTTTGTAGTAAAGTAGTAATATGATGCTCTGTGACTTTTCTAGTAACAGTTATCTTAAGAAAATGCTACGATGAAGAATCATACATTCAGATCTTTCTATGTTTTCTACTGCTATGGAATGAGGCTAGGTTCAGGATTGTTATCATTCCCTTAGTTCAGGAAGAAATGTATATATCCCAAAGGTTGCCTTCCCAAGCTTTAAAATGTCAAATCTATCATTTCCAATCAGCAGTTTTTAAACATATATTCCAGGGACTTGGAAGCAACTTCATATCCTTCTTCATATCCCCTATTCTACCCAACACACACTAATAAACACATCCACACATATACCACAATACTGCCACTACCATCACCACCTATTGCATAGAAGACCATATCTAAATTAAGTTCCCAGAAAACTCCTGGGTAGAATCAAATTAACAAAATTAGAGCTAAAAGTCCAACTCCCCCATCTTAAAGATGAAGAAATCAAGGCATAGGGAAATTAAATCACTTGTCTAAAGTGAGGTAGAATTTCAACTCATGTATTCTGATTCCAAATAAAGTGATTTTTCCATCTTGCCTCTAAAATGAGGGTACCCCATATTGTTAGCAAATAAATATGAAAATAATGTTCTGAGGTCTTCTGGTGCCAAAATGGATAGAAGAAAATACCTTTTCATCAAGAAAGTAACCTTCTATAATAATTTTTTCCCTTTTTTGGGCATTTTCCCAGTCAAGTACTTGACTTTTGAGCCCTTTGTCAAGTGGAGGGTATACTCTAGGGACCTATAAGTTCTCAGTTCCTCCAAGGTGGCATAATCAAGCTAGAGGAGTGCAGGCCTGCACTCTGATCTGTGAGCAACCATGAGCACTCTTTTCTGCCCTGGAAGTGGGTGTAGGGTTCCCTCTCCATAGCTACTACCAGCTTCACCACACCAGCACTCCTCCTCACCCCAGGACTGCCACTCAGAACTGAGACCCAGATCAGCTGCTCAATTTCCCAGGGTCTTTAGGCCGGGGTTCCAAAAGTGGACTTTGCTGCTGCAGTGTCTGCTGCTGCCCTGGGTCCAGGGATGGGGCCTAACCAACTCCCATCTCATCCAGGTGAAAGAGCTTTCTCACTGACCTTTGAAGCTATCTTTGGGGTTTGTGGGTTGAGAAATCTGGGAACTGCTACTGCTACCTATGATTCTGCACCCTGAAGCCTGCTCCAGTCCTGTCCTCATCACGTGGCCAAGACTGGGCTGCGCTCCAAGCCTGGTGCAATAGACCTTTCCTGTTGGCCTTCCAGGCTGTCTTGGCCTGGAAATCTGTTTCACTCTCTCAGTTTGTGGCTTCTGCTGCTCTAGAATTTGTTTAGAGTCATTTTTTACAGGTATTTTATGGGCTATTGGGGGAGAGCTATAGCACGTCCTTCTTTCTACTCTGCCATTTTGTCTCTGTCCCCCAGTGGAAAATCTTAAGAAGGGTTGGCTGAAAATTTCTGAATTATACAAGATCAGAGACAGAAAGGACTTTGAAGACTATCTATTCCATCCATCTACAATACACCTGACTAGTGGCAATCCAACCTTTGCATGAAGGCCTCCAGCAAGAGGGAACCCTCTATGTTCCAAAGTAACCCATTCTGCTTTTGGACAGCTCCAAGTGTTAGGAAATTTTTGTTGAACTTAAATCCGCCATTTTGCAATATCCAAATGCTACTCCTAGTTCTGCCCTCTGAAGTCAAATGAATAACTGAATGAAAAGCATAATTAAGCACTTACTTTGTCCTTAGTACTTAGTGTGCTAAGAATTGGGGATATTAATACAAATGTCTTTTTCAAGGAATGCCCATTCTATTAGGGAATGACTATGCATACAAGGCATCAAGTATTCAAAAATTGTTAGGAGTAGAAGGTGAAAAGGGTACTTGCAAAGCAGCAAGATCCAGGGATAGGGTAGAGTTTGAATTCCAGTGGAAGATGATCAAATTTAATTTCTCTTCCACATGACAATACTTCAAGTATTTTAAGAAAGATACCATGTCCCCTTGGAATCCTTAATTGATCTTCCTGTCCATTACCCCTCCAGTTGCCTACCTCTAAATGCCATCAAATCCAAACTCTTCATTTTATAAAGTACTCATTACAAGTACTTGAGCCAATAAGTGATATAAGAGGCCTTTTCCCACTCTAATATAGCTCTAACAATCTATATTTTAAAGTCTTATCTAACTTTAATTTACAAATGTAGATAGTAAAGAACCCTGTAGAAAGATAGAGGAGATTGGCTAGGAGTAAGGAATAAGGAGTGGAGGTCCAAGCTAAGATAGAGACTCCAAATTTACAAATGCCAGAAGTTCTATCCTCTCTTATTTGGTCCTACTCGGACAATACTCCATATGTTTTAGTTTATTAGTCATTCCAAATGTATAAATGTAGGAGAAAGTAAGCCAAGGTCAGGTTGCATAAATAAGATGTACTTTTTCTTCATAACAATTAGTGCAATGTGTATGTATTCTGGCCCTTCCTCCCAGAGCTAGGCTGTTACATCTGCCTCTCAAGGTTTCAGGGGAGTAATCTTAAGGGGTTGGAAGGTGGCAAGGAATGTCTTCTCTATTTCCATTGGTTGAAGAGTCCACCAGCTATGTTCCTCATATTATTAGGGGGCTATGACTACCCCTACCCCTAGCTCCTTTTAACCACTTAAAACTAACTAACATTTACAAATCTATGTTTACTTCCAATATATAGAAAAAAACAATGCATAAGCATTTTCCCTCATGCCTTCCATTCTTTTCCCTATGGCACTTGGTTTCTGGGAGAGTAGGCTCAAAACTTAGCTAAAGTCGCATGTAGCATTTGTCCCACCAATTTCATGCCAAGATGCAATATGATTGCTATATAAGTTATTCCATTGGTCTAGGGTCCCAAAAGTTACTCCCAAAAATTATGACCCACTCCCTGGGTGCCCACCAAAATTCTATAGGTGCTTTCCTGACAACTTTTCAAATTCACTAGTCATGAGGCTTCGCTGTACCTAGTTCCCCCATCTAAAACAAAGAAGAACAAATAAAAAGCCCAGTAACTAAGGCTTATTTCTCAGTGTAACATGGCCACAGAAAGTAAAAAGTTCTAAGGCCATTTCTCTTATAGCATGGTCTCTACAGAAAAGGAGGTAGCTAATGCTAAGAGATCTTTTCAATATTTCCAAAGCTAATCAAAGAGCTTTGACTATGTAGTTAGACATACGGAACAAGTTACAGAATGCCTACATATAATCCACAGTATCTCCAAGACATTTCTTTTACATGTTATTGTGATACTACCAGAAGCAAGTTCCCTAACACCTTCCATGTTGAAGGGTTGCATAAGTCAAGAGAGGTAATGGGGTCTGTGCATGCACCATACCCCTACACATAAACAGTATGTACTTGATTCTGTAATTATTAGAATAAACTGGAAAGTTATACCTAGACATTGTTCTAGAATCACTTTCAGTTCTATTCTTCCACTTCTCTCTCTGGACCTGGACATCACCTCTGACTTTGAGGGGAAGTAGTACAAAGAACTGAGAACAGCCTAGCACAGTAGGAAGAGAACTTGAGGTATAGTCAAAAGAATTGGGCTTTTATCCTGGTTAAATTATTGACCACCTGGTTGACCTTGAGCAAATCATTTAGCCTCCCTGGTCCTCAATTTCCTTATTTGAAAAATAAAGGTTTTGGATCATATAGTTTTTAGGTCTATTAAAGTTCTAAATTCTTAGATACTAAAAATTGTTGTTTTGAGAAAGATTGTCCTGGTATTGTACAAAATAAACTAGCCTGGGAAGAAGTCAGAGGCAGAGAAATTGGCAAGGGGATTATTACAGTAATCCTGGAATGAGTTCAAACAAGGCTCATAACTGTAGAAATGAGGAGGAGTAGTTGGATGTAAGTCACTATGGAGGAATGACAGGGAACAATTCTGTGACTAATGACACTGGGACAAAGGAAAGGGGTAAGCTGAAAATAACTGGTAAGGAATAAGACAGCAAAATGCTTCGCATTTTGGTTATGATTGACAATATTGGATGAGGAAAGAAGGGTATTTCTTCCTTTGCCGTATATATGAGGATCCAACACCCACCTTCAATCTATAAAAGTTATTTGCAGAGGTAAATGTGAGGAATTCATCACCCTCCCTTCTCTATTTAATGCAATCAATGAGCCACAGTGATTGATGCCTTAGAAGAACTTCAAATGATAGTGTATATTTACAAGCCATTGAGTATGTAAAGCTAAGAAAGTAAATAAGTAAAATGAATTTGGTCTATACATCCTTAAATTTCACTCCATCAGAAATAATGTATCAGTTCACTGTTGTTTTTCTAGTTAGCCCACCTCTGAATTAATGGTCTCCAGTTGTGAATGTGTAAACAGACATCTCTTAAGCCAAATTGTCCAAATGGTCTGCCAAACAGAAAATGGGTCAGAGGCTCATGTGAACATCTGGAAGTCATCAGAGCAAAAGAAACTATTCTGATGAAACATGGCTGCGTAAATGCCTTGACTAATGGGAACTGCTACCGTGTATTCTTCTTGAAGCTCCTATGTCTGGGGAATGGGCCCAGAAAGGAGTCTTCCTCTTACATATTTGGAGTCAAATTTCTCTTCCTCTCCAGGAAAAGAATTACTCCCTCCATAGATGATGATTCGTAAGAAGTGCCACTCCCACCTCCATTCTCCTGCCAAATGTTTCTGTGTCCCTCTGAGAGCTAGATCAAAGACTATAACTGAAGTTTTGGGGCCTGTCAGTGTAGGTAAGAGTTAAGTAAGCATCAAGTCTGAATCTCAGACATCATCTAGTCAAACTCTTACATTTTATAAAAGAGGAAACTGAAGCAGAAAAAAGTTAAGGGACTAGCTAGTATTTACACAGTAAGGATCAGAGGTGAATTAGAACTTCGGTTTCTCTTGAAATCAAAGTGAATATGTTTTTTAGTTCATCTGTTGTATGACTGAAGAGCTATAGTGGAGAACTCACAACATCCTGGGGCAGCCCTTTTGGAAGGCTGTAATTGCTTGGAACTTCTTCCTAACATTGATCTGAAATCTAATTCCCTGTCATTTCTACTCATTGGTCTTTTTTTGTCCATTGGGGCTTTATAAGTATACATAGTGTTATAAAAGTCAAGAGTTTTAAGCTATTAAAGCGTAAAATAGCACTGAGACTTCTGGGACACCTTCTGTATACAAGTATATACACACACATATATTTATACACACACACACACACACACACACACACACACACACACACACACACATATATATATATATATATATATATATATATATATATATATATATATATATAAAATTAACAGTTTAATTCCTCCTCCATGTAACAAATAGGTGAAGATACCTATCAAACAGGTGAAGATGGCCATCACATCCCTCTTCAGTCTTCTTTTTTTTTTTTTTCCAAGATAAACATCTCCAATTTCTTCAACTAATACTCCTAAAACATGAACTCAAGTTCCTTCACCATCTTGGTTGCCTACGTCTGGTCACTCTTGAACTTATCACTATCCTTCTTAAACTATGCAACCCAGGACTGAATTTCTGGATGAAGTATCTCCTTCTAGATAAGTAGTTCTATTGCTAGCTGCCATGACTGAAAGGGGTAGGAGACAATAAAAAAAAAGAAATAATACCTTCTCATCTCCTAATTTTTTTAGGGGGAGGGGGGTTGAGAGGAGACAAGGAAATGATCTCTGCACTGACAGTGATAGAATAAAATGGATAATAGCTAATTTGGCTGTCTAAGACTAGAAAGGGAAGGAAAAAGAAGCTCAGGAAGGAATCAGTAGTACTTGAGGAAGGACATAATGAAGAATTGGAAGGAATGGGGTGATAATGATAATGAAAGTTTCCTCTACCCGTCTCTAGTCTTTGCAGCTTTATCTAAATTAGAGGCCACTTAGAAATGAACTGGGAGGACCAAATAGTCATGGAGATTCATATCTTGTTCTGCAAATGACTGGTTTAGTGAAACCAAAAATGACCAGCTGAAATGAAAAGCCTTTTGAAGACTCTGAGTGTAATCTAACAGAAGCTATGGACAATCTTTCCACCTTTGACAAAACAAGGAAAATAGCCATAATCAGTAATAGACTGCCAATCTATTTCTAATTAAAAAAAAAAAGCTATGTAAAAACCTACTGCTCTGACTTCTTTCAAATTACATACTGTTTATATATGCATATATATTTCAAAAACACTATATAACGACAGCCCATAAAATATCTGTAAAGAAGAACTCTCAACAAATTCTAGAGCAGCAGAAGCCACAGAACAACAGAGCAGACAAGATTTCTATTCCAGAGAGATCTGAAAAACTGACAGGAAAGGTCTGTCCCACCAGATGCCGGGCAGAGCCCAGCCCTGCCTTGACCACATGGCACCAAGAGGAGCTGATTTGAGCAGGCTTCAGGGGCAGAATCTCCAGTGGCAGTGCAGGTCCCTCAACCCACAGGCACCAAAGGTCAGTGAGAGGGTCTTTTCGGCTGGCTGAGAGGGGAGGGGATGTCCCCATAACTCAGGCCCCCTCAGGAGGCAGCAGCAGACACAGCAGTGGACAGAGGCTCCCAAAGTAGGCAGTGGCCGATTGTTGAAGGTCTCCTCATAAACCCCCTGAGGGAACTAAGCCCTGCCCCCATCTGAGCAGCTGAACTTAATCTCACACTGAATAGTAGCCCCACCCCCACCCCAAAACCCTGAGTCTAGGAAGCAGCATTTGAATCTCAGCCCCCAAGCGCTGGCTGAGTGGAACTGGAGAGGAAACTCAGAAGTCAAGTAACTGGCTGGGAAAATGCCCAGAAAAGGGAAAAAAAAAGTAAGACCATAGAAGGTTACTTTCTTGGGGAACAGGTGTCTCCCCCTATCCTTTTGGATGAGGAAGAACAAGGCATACTGTCAGAGGAAGTCAAGGGTCCTGCCTCCAAAGGGGACTTAAACTTGGCTCAGGCAATAGAAGACCTTAAAAAACAAGTTAGCAGCTTACTAAAGGAGAACCAAAAAAAACGCTGAGGAAAATAGCAGCTTTAAAAAGAGGCTAACTCAGTTGGAAAAAAGAGGTCCAAAAAGCCAATGAGGAGAAGGAGGTTTTAAAAAGCAGAATTAGCCAAATGGAGGAGAAGGTTCAAAAGCTCAATGAACAAAATAATTCGTTGAAACAGAAAATTGAGTCCAGGGAAACAAATGACTATGAGTTAAGCCAAGAAGTTAGTAAACAAAATCAAAAATTTGAAAAAATAGAAGATAAGGTTAAACAACTCATTGGAAAAACAACTGACCTGGAAAATAGATCCAGGAGAAATAATTTAAAAATTACTGGACTACCTGAAATCCATGATCAAAAAAAGAGCCTAGACATTATCTTCCATGAATTTCTCAAGGAAAACTGCCCTGATGTTATAGAATCAGAGGGCAAAATGGATATTGAAAGAATTCATTGGTCACCTCCTGAAAGAAATCCATAGAGAGAAACTCTTAGGAATACTGTGGACAAATTTCAGAGTTCCCAGATCAAGGAAAAAATATTGCAAGGAGCTAGAAAGAAACAATTTGAGTACTGTGGAAATACAATCAGGATAACACAGGATCTGGCAGCTTCAACATTAACTGATCGAAGGGCTTGGAGTGGGATATTTCAGAAGTCAAAGGAACTGGGATTGAAGCCAAGAATCACCTACCCAGCAAATCTGAGTACAATACTTCAAGGATTTTTTGGTCATTCAGTGATACAGACAAATTTCAAGATTTCATATTGAGGAAAAAACCAGATCTGTATTTAAAAATTTGACTTCCCAAGACAAGAATCAAGAGAAGCATGAAAAGGTAAACAGAAAAGAAAAATCATAAAAGACTCTCTAGAGCTGAACTGGTTACATTAGTACATGGAAAGAAAATATTTTTAATTCTTGAATCTTTTCTCAGTATTTGGGTAGTTGGAGAGACTGTACATACACACACACACACACACACACACACACACACATACACATACATATAGACAGATAGAGAGTATAGGGTGTGTTATATCAGAAGAGATGATATCCATACACACAAAAAAATAAAATAAAATAAAATGAAATAAAAATTAAGGGATGAAGGAGGAAAATTCTGGGAAGAGAAAGGGAGTAATGGAATGGAGTAGGATATAACCCATAAAAGAGATAATAAAAATCTTATTCAATGGAGGAGATAAGGGAGAAGGGGAGGGGGCGGGAATAAAGCTGCTCTCTCCACATGTGGCTGAAGGAGGGAATAACATGCTCACTAAATTTGATATGAAAATTTATATACACCAGAAGAAAGTAGGAGAGGAGGTGACAAGTGGAGCAAGGGGAATGTTAGAAGGGAGGGCAAATGGGAAAAGGGAGTCACTAGAAATAAACACTTTAGAGAAGGGACAAGGTCAATTGTAAGGGGGAAAAATAAGGGGGGGATAGGGTAGGTCAGAGGACAATATAATTAGTATTACACAACAGGATTACTATGGAAGTCTTTTGCAAAACAACACATATTTAGTCTGTACTGAATTGCTTCCCTTCTCAGTGGGGCTGGGGAGGGAGGGGGGGAGGGAGAGAAGTTGGAATTCAAAGTATTAGAAATTAATGTTGAGAATTTTTATTGCATCTAATCAGGAAACAGGAACTATAGGGATAGGGGTATGGAAATTTATCTTGCCCTGCAAGAAAAGAGAGAAGATGGGGATAGGAGAAGGGTGGGGTGTGTTGGAGGGGAGGGTACATTGAGGGAAGGAGCAATCAGAATGCAAGGTATTAGGAAAAGGGGGGAGAGGAGTGATATGGAGAAAAATTGGACATGTAACAGTGAGGTAAAAGCAATTAATATTAAAACAATAGACTGAATTAATTACTGAGAATAAATCAATGACATCTTTAGTATGGAGAAAAGAATTTTAGTCTAAATTTCCTAGAGGAAGGTAACCTTGGGTAAAATTTGGCATTGATGGAAAAGTCAAGGTTTTAATGGTAAATTTGATTTTATGATTGCCATTCAACCAGGAACTAGAACATGTATAGAAAGATATGTAAGCCACTTAAGACTTGCCTCAAAAGATGTTCCTTAGCCAAAGTGAAAATTATAATCATATATGAAACCTGGTTATTGGAACTTGCCATTTTTAGATGCTATGGGACTATTAAGTAAATATTCTTCTGAGTCTAAGTCCAGGTATGGGTAGCAAGAAAGGCGATCTGAGCCTCCAGTACATGATGCCAGTAAACTGATGAGATACTGGTATGAACTTCATAGGTGATCTCAAGGGAAGGGTGGGAGAGTGCCTGTTCAGCATGGGCTGAGGTAGGATTCTCCTGACTCAGTTTCCCCACTGACACCTGGTAGACTTCAAGCCTGACTGAATGCAAATGGATAATCTAATCCTGTGTGGAACTGACATGAAGTTGGGGCGATAATGTATCCCTGCAATGTCCTTACTATTGATGGCAATTTCCTATAGTCAAAAGGTTTGCACACTTAATACCAGACCTATTCAATTATAGATTATGGATAGGGGAACATCCGAGGTTGTCTAAAATTAAGCTATTAGGCACAGGACTTTAGACCAACAACATCAAGTTAGGGTCCTTTAATTCTTAGTAATACTGTGGAGACAATTAAGTCAAGAGTTTGTGAAGTTAGCAACATAAATTTTATCTGTGTCTCAGTTGGTTAATGTTTAAAAAAAAATTCTTTTGTGGTCTATATTGTAAATGCTTTAAAAAGATATATCACCTGACCAAAAGTCTGAATTGCTTTATCTGTTATAAACTGTGTTAAAAATAAAAAATTAAATTAAAAAATTAAAAAAAAACACTATATAACAACAGCAAGAAAAATCTTGCCTGTGTGAAAAAAAAGTTTAGAATACATAACTTGAACTTGCAACTTTCATAGACTTTGTAACATATTCAGGAGAAAAAAAGAGTTCAGATTAAATCTTGTGAAGTTAAAATTCTCCCTATGTCTCAGTGTTACCACCTGTGAAATAAAAATTAGCCTCCTACAGATTGTTATACAGGAACATCCTGCATAATAACTACTTTGGCCAAACTCATTTTGCAATAGCATCGCTAATGGATATTTATCAAAACTAAACGTAAGGTCCCAAAAACCTTCTGTAATACTGCTTATTGTTTAGCCTATTGCACAAGAGCAGCTCAGTCTTTTTCAGGGGTCCTCATCCCAAACAACTCTGCTACTAGAGATAGCCTGGTATAGGAGATAGAGTTCTAGAATTGGACTCAGGATGCCCTAGATTTGAATCCTGTGTCAACACTTAGCAGCTATGTGAGCATAGGCAAGTAAACTAATTTCTTTCAGCCTTAATGTTCTCATACGTAAAATGGAGAAAAGAATATCTACAGTATTTGTATCATAGGGTTGTGAGGTTGTGAGGATAAAATAACATATTACATGTTTGGGGAAATTAACAAGATTTGAAAGTTTGTCCCCAGAAGGCATCCTAAATAAAAACAATCAATTTTATTGTTGGCACATATGTACAATAAAAGTTGAATTTAAGGAAAAAACAAAAACAAATGTGTCTGTGAAGGAGGCTCTTCTTGTTCCTGGATTTACTTGGATGGTCATTATTTGGATGGTGCTGAAGGAAGCCTTGTCCCAGAAGTTCAATGCAGTTTTATGAGGTTCTTTGGTCTAGTGTCTCCAAAATAGTTTGATGGGACAGAGACGGACAATTATAGGCTTGACAAAGACTAAACAAAATTTTTTAACTTCAAGTAAGATCAAAAGCTGTGTCAAAGGACTTTAAGCAGCAGCCAGAAAAGTGTTAATCAAAAGAATCATCAAATCTTTGACAGAGAGCTCCTATCACTGGCTTTTGCCATCTGTGAGGCCATGGTAAATTAGCATAATTTGAATTACAGAATGTTTCTGAAATGGTGCCAGTCATCTGATTGCACAACCAGCACCATTTTCAGTGCCATACTATCCGATAGAGATCCCTGGGGAAACGGCTTTAATATATAGATCCTGGTCTACAGAGGCAGTTAGTTGGCATAGTGGACAGAGCACTGGGCCTAGAATCAGGAAGACCTGATTTCAAATCTGGTCTAAGTACTAGTAGTAAATACTTGTGTGGCCCTGAGCAAGTCACTTAACTTCTCTCTTCCTCAATTTTCTCTACTGTAAAATAGAGATAACAATGGCAGTGTTATTCTAAGGATCAACTGAGATAATATTTATAAAGTGCTTAGCACAGTACCTGAAATGTAGGAAGAACTATATAAATGCTTATTCCCTTCTCTTCCCCTTCTTTCTACACTGCCCAGAAGACCTTCATTCCTCCCTTAGAAGGTTCATCTTTCCCCCAGGAAATGACCATAAAGAGGTCAGTTAACACCGAAGTCATTTAGTTCTATGATTAAGCCTTCTAGTTCTATGTCTAGCAGATATTAGGGAGATTCAAATTCCAGCAGAAGTGACATAACATCCAGCAGTTGGCATAAACACATTGCCTGGCAGAGGGAGCTATGATGACATCAATAAAGCATACTGACAGCTTTATAACATAAGGGACATTAGTTTCTCTAACTCCATATATGCCTAAACAATACATATGTGTCCTCCATTAATATGCTCTGGCCAGTTATGTTTACTCCATCAGGCTCCTTTAAATATATTCTCTGACCACAGGATTCTAGGAAAGTATGGATGAATCACCTTGGATAGGCCTAGATACAGATACATATAATCAGAATCAATAGATCCATCAGTCAACAAACATTATTAATGGACTACCATGTACCTAGCATTGTGATAGGCACTTGGGATGCAAAAACAAACAATGAAACAACCCCCTATTCTACATATGTATGTATGTATATACCCTGAAGAAGCATGCATTTTAATGAAAGAGACAACAACACATTTAATCATAAAGAGAATAAATATAAAACAAGAAAATCTAAGGTAGTTTGGAAAAGAAAGCACTAATAGGTGGAGGGATCAGGATAGGTTTTATGTTAAAGGTGCTGCTTGAGCTCAATCTTGAAGGAAGATAAGGATTCTATGAATCAGAAGTAGAGAAGAAGTACATGTCAGGTATGAGGTACAGTGAAAAGATAAGGAGATGGGAGACAGAATATAATACATGAGGAACAAATCAAGTCAGCTAGAATTTACTAAGTACTTTGTATCAGGTACTGTACTAAGCACTGGAAATTCAAATAGCAAAAAAAGAAAGACTGTCTCTGTCTTCAAAGAGCTAACATTCTAATGGAGAAAGACAGTACATTAAAAAAGTTAAAGATGGGTTGGGGGAGTAAGAGGAAAGAGATGATACCCACCCAGGGCCATGGAGGCACAGTCTAGAAAATCAGGAGTAGAACAGATAGAGTCAAGGATGGCTGGTCTAGGAACTTCCTCAAAATTGTGGTTCCATGAAGAACTAATCAATTGGAATCATTTCTCTGATGTCATGGTCTTCTTCAAAAATGAAGGACGAACATAATCTGTGAGCAGAATGAGCTGCCTGAGTAGGGACCCAGCTAGCTGGGTAAATCAGCTCATCCTCTCCCTTCTGTCTCCTTCTTCCCTTCCTTTAGGGTTTACTGGCTAGATTTCCTTCCTTCCTTCTTTGTTTCCTTCCTTCCTTCCTTGTTTCCTTCCTTCCTTCCTTCCTTCTTTCCTTTCTTCCTTCCTTCTTTCCTTTCTTCTTTCCAAAACCTTAAACCCAGTGCACTCTGAAGCCCACAGGTTGAACAACAAGTTCCTGCCCAACCTCCACTTAATGGCTGGCTTGGAGTGATTATCAATAGTAACAGTTTCTCTTTCCCTCCCAGTTTGATTTAATTATTTTTTTTTCTTTTGCTCATTAAAAGAGCCATTCCCCGACTACTTCTTAAAGATGCCTATTCATACTCAATAGACATTACTTTCCTCAAAGTGAGTTAGTCAAAAGGTCTAGCCTAAAAAGGCCAAGGTCTCCCATTGCATCCTGGGCCGTCTCCAGTCATCCTGATGAATATCTGGTCACTGAATCCAGATGACTCAGGAAGAGAGTGAGGCTGATGACCTTGCACAGCCCTCCCTCACTCAAAACAAAATCAAGTGCAAGTCATGTTATCATTTCTCTGATGTCATGGCCTTCTTCTGAAACAAAGAATGAACATACTATCAATTGGAGGAAGTGGGGACAGAAGTGCAAGGATCTTTCAGGATGAGAAGGTAGCTGAGGTGTGGTGGTGAAGTTTGGAGAGTTAGGTCTGGAGCTAGAAAAGGGAGAAAGAAAGAAAAGAAAAAAGGATAGTTTGGCTGGATCACAGAGACTATAAGGGGGAGTAATGTACAAGAAGTCTGGAAATATATACTGCAACTAGGCTGGGAAAATTTTAAATGCTAACAGGGGAGTATGTATTTGATCCTAGAGGCTGGAAGAAGATAGTATTGTTTACTGAATTGGAGAGTGACATGGTCAGATCTGCAGTTGAAAATGACTTGTAGCTATCTGGAAGATGGACTGAAATGGGAAGAAATTTAAGATAGAGAAATTACTTAGAAAGATATTGCAATAATCTACACAAAAGGTGATGAAGGCCTGAACTAAGATAGTAGCTATTTGAACACAGAGAAGGGGTAAGATATGAGAGATGTTGAGAAGTAGAAATAAGATTTAATGGATATGTTGATGAAAGAGAGTTCAGAATCAAGGAGGACATAAAGGTTAAGAACTTGAGAGACTGGAAAAATATTAGAATCTTTGAGAGAAATAGGGGGTTCAGGAATTCATGGGCAGTATAACCAGATAATTGGAATTATGGAGTAATAGGAGGCAGACTGGAGCATTGTGTTAATATGGGAGAAGAACTGCTCAGAGGAACTTGGGACATGAAGTGTTAAGTCATGTCATAGTTTTAAAAGAAATATGGTACGCTAGTGCTTGGAAATATATGCCTGTGGAAAATTTCCTCAATGAACTGGGTATTTCTCATTTATATCATTGTTTCTGAAGCACTAATTATCCCCCATTCATTGCTTTGCCTGGCATTGTGTTTCTCTAGAAGCAATTAATAATACTTGGTGTATTATGGCTTGTATAGGTTCTATTAGATTCAACAAACATTTATTAAGTGACTACAATGTAGAAGGTGCTAAGTACTCAGGATAGGGAAAAAAATGAAACTCTTCTTGTCATCAAGGAGCTTACATTCTTTTGGACTGTACAGATCAATGAGATGATATCTTTGAAAAATCTATTAATAATATCATACAATTTTAAAAGTATTTCAATATCACGTAGAGGTACCTTTGTCCACTGCTGTCTCCTATGCACACATCTAGTTCTTTTTTTATCCAGACCATTGCCAAATAAATTATTACTTTCTCTCATAGGTACAAGGACTTAAAAGCAAATTTTTAAAAATACTTAAAACTTTACTTAGGATGCTATCCTGACTCCTTTTCAGTTTACATGTAAATATTAAATTAGTTTCTTCTCGGGAGATAAATGAGGCATTAAGAGTAACATAATAACTTTAGTAATAGTCATGCACTTAATGAGATCTTACTGGCATGAAAGAGTTGTCTATTTTTTTATGCATTTAACTTAACTGTCACAGGTGACTAAGGTACAAGAAAGAATAAAATTCTTTAAGTTTTTCAAATACCAAGTAGTTATAATTCTGTCTAGTAGCATAAAAAATTTGTACTTGTCCCTTAGCTTCATATTTTATCATCAAATTGTTCCATAAAAATATTCTTACCTGCTAGAAAGAGGAGTATATTGACAGCAGGGTACACTATTCTCATTAATAAAAGTGTCACCATGTTTTTCAAGCCTGAGGTACTCCCTGGTGAGTATAGCACATGGACAGATGTCATGGTCTAGTCTGATTGCCAAAAGATAGTTTTGAATCTGTTTTTGTTTTGTTTTGTTGCTAATTTCTGGATAGATGAAGTAGCTTAATATCTAAATTCCTGCTAGTACTACATAAGCACACAAATACACACTATTCACCTATTCATTCATTCATTCAATATATATTCCTTTTTTTTTTTTTTTACCATCTAACAGCTAGGCATTATGGGCAATACAAAGATAACTAGGACATAGACTCTACCCTGAAGAACCAATTAATTACCCAGGACCATTATTATAATTGAAAGAAGGTTAAGAACAGGTACCCTTCTTCTGTAACCGCTTAAGATTATTATTTCCCTGACCTTTTTTCTGACTTGATGAAAATTTGGTAAATCAGTTTTGAGAAGACTCTAGAGGATAAAACATGAGTGTCAGGCCAAGGTTGTAACGTTCAATTTAGTTTATGGGGTATTCTTTTTAGGAGTATAGATTCATAATGCATTTTGAACTTGGGGTAGCTGTCCCCTGGGAGGCAATGATGAAAGGTAGAGTTTTCCTCCAGGGAACTGTAGTATCATGATCTGTTGTTTATAAATTTCAGGCCATGATTCATCGGTTTCCCTGACCCTAATAAAGAAAGGCGATATTTTCTATTTCCAGCCCAAGATCACTAGTCTAAATGCAATGGACTAGAACTATAAGATCTATATAAGCAGAGATATGGTTATGTACTCATCCTTTCATTTAACAAGTAATAACAATATGTTAGGTACTGGGAATTCAGGGGAAGAGAGGATAATTCATCAATGACACAGTACCAACCCAGAAGGTGCTTATTCCAGAGGAGGGAGAAGGGTTACCATAAGTATACAAATAACTATAATTTTATATTCGAAATAATCTCTAACAAAGTGTCAGTGGAAGCTCAACAAATACTTTTTGAGTGAATATCTGGTTCATGTACAGATGATGTTGACAGCACCACTTAATAAAATGATTATTTCATTTCTGATGATCTCTCAAAAATATAATTAACAAGAGATAACGTAAAATGTATTTAATATGCAAGGTAACATGAAATTCAATAAAATAGTAAAATATATAGCAGGAAAATTCCAGAGATTTCTATTCCACAAAGATTCAATCATCAATCCTTGCATCTGTGTTGCAGTTGCATCTGGATCTATAGACTAATACTGACCTCTATGCTTGCATAGCTAACGGGAAGTCAGGACAAGGAAGTCATTTGTGATTCTCATAATCTTGGCAATATTGCAGATGAAGAAAGTGAGCTGGGATGAGGCAGAGGTACAGCCCACTTCAGCAACTAACACAACTGAACTGATAGGATTCTAGCATGAAGCAGAAACATATTTATCTTCAATGGAGGACAAGCAAAGTTTAAAAAAGGGCACAGCTAATAAAAGTTACATCCCTCAAAGAAAGAATCACTCACTACCCACTGTCGATACTGAAAGGTGTGTGAGATCAGCCTCAGGGGAATGGTGGCAACTTTATCTTCTTTCTGCATATTTTAGGCTGGAGGTTATAGATTCAGAGCTGAGGTGGGGTCAAAATTCATTCTCGATGAGCTACAACACAAAAAGAAAGGTCACACTTTTATCTCTTTCTCTTCTGGTTTGTTATACCTTCCCAGAGAAGATAAAAGTCTGAATTTTCTCTTTGGGTTCTAGCTCACCCAGAATGAATTCCAGCTCCACAAGTCCAGTGTGAGAGCTTTGGAGGCACCCCATACCTTCATGAGTCATGCTATATAAGTTATTAAAAGGATATTTTTAAAAATCTAAATAGCTATAAAAGTTTCTCCCCATTCTGAACTAAAGAAACCTCTTTTTGGGTAGAGCCAAAATCCTCTGGCATTTCTAGGATTCACCTAAGTCACTCATCAACTGTGTGACCTTGCAGAAGTCAGAAACTCTTTGAACTTCATTTTTCTCATCTGTAAAATGAAGGGGTTGGGCTAGATGCCCCTAAAGTCCCTTCTAGCTCTGAATCTATGAACTACAATCTGATCTCCTTCAGACTGTATATAGCTTCATGGATTCCAGAAATAGAGCCTGGAGTTTGTACACTGTGCCATTTTTCTCTTATGGGAATAAGCTTTTTCAAAAAAGAAATTTTAGGCAGTCAATTAACCGCAAATCCCATTAGTAGTCATTTTGCATGCATTTAGAAAGCCTATGCTGCTCCCTGCTGGCAGCTGTTTTGCCATTACTTCAGAAGTTGAGATGCCTGCCATTATTAAGGTTTAATTATTGTTTTTTACAATATAAATAATATTTTCTCCTTCAACTTAAATTAATACAGATTTTTTAAGAGTATGAAGTTCATTTTTATTCACTTTGACCCTCACTTAAGAAATCACAGAATATGAACAAATGATTCTCAAGAGTAATGACAAACTATTAAGAACCATATTTTTTAAATGCTCCAAATCATTAATAATAAGAAAAATGCAAATCAAAACAATCTCCCAACCTATAAAATTGGCACATGACAAAAATGAGAATATTTAATATTGAAGATGGTATGGAAAGAAAGGTACAACAATGATTTGTTGATGAAGCTGAGAATTAGTCTAATCATTCTAGAAAGTGATTTGGAATTATGCAAATAGGAATTATGCAAATAAAGTGTCTATACTACCCATGCCCTTTGTCCCAGAGATTACAGTGGTAGGTACATATCCAAAAAAGATCACCGATAAAAAGAAAGCCTTTTTAAATTATACTAAAGTATTTATAGTGGCCCTTTTTGTGGAAGCAAAGAACGGGATGTAAAAAAAAAAAAGAGGAGAAGCCCATCAATTGGGGGATGACTAAACAAACCACAGTGCATGAATGTAATGGAACATTATTGTGGTGACAACAAATATGATGAACACAGAAAAGCATGGAAATACTTACATAAACAAATGCAAAATAAAATAAGCAGAGCAAGAAAAATGACACACTTGACTACATCAATATAAATGGAAAGAACAAGCATTACACAACAATTGAAAACTATGGCTAAACTATAAAGAAAAAGAGAAATGAAAAGATATTTCCCCTTGTTCCTTTGTAGAAATGTCAGCAAGTATAAAACATAGCATATAATATCAGATTTTATCATATATTGATCTGTTTTGCTTAACTGAAGAAAATGAGTGCTCTTGAATTCAAACAAAGTGCCACCTAGCTACCTCCTAGGAATTTATGAAAATAGACATGGAACATGGTTGCAAGATTATGGAAAAGATCTTCCCTGTTTATTATATCTGAGGTGAATTGTAGAGTAGGGCATGACACTGAAGAACTGGGCACGTCAATATGTATGTTGAAATCCTCTAGTATGAAGACAGAAATTAAGGTAGAGAATGTGTACTGGGCACCAAACTCATAGAAAAGGGGGGAAGAATGTCAAGGGGAATAGAGGTCAGTAGATAATGGCCACTCCTAGCACCAGTACTGGCATCGGTATTGAATGATACATTTGGAAAAAAGTTGTTAAAAGATAGTCTGTAAGTGGAAATAGGAAGGAAGGATATTGACTCTCCAATCAAGAGTAGTAAGTAAGTACTTGGTGTAGACTTAGTGTGTGAAAGAAAGCACAGCCAGTACTGAAAAGGGTGCTAAGAAAGTCATGTTATCAGGACGGAGCAGGATGTCAGTGAATTTCAGAAAATGGAAGAAAAGAGAGAAGAGATTTAAGATGAGAAATAGTTGGTTAATTTTTATAAATATCTTATCCCCAATCCCACTCCACTTTAAAAGGGTAATGTTAGAGGCATTCCACTATATACATGCTTCCTTTCTATTAGGAGAATATGTATCATAATCAAGTGTTGGAGCCAAAGCTAGAAAAAACAGCTTAAATCTTGTTTCAGGTACATATCGTATGACTAAATCACATAATCTTTCAAGCTCAGTTTTCTCCTCCGTAAAATGAGGATAACCATAGGTTAGAGTAATGAAGAGTAAATGAAATGTGTATGTTGTGTGCACATTAAAGAACATTAGCTATTATTATTGCTGAGTACAATTTGCCTTGATTTTGTCTACTTATTACTTTACTATCTTTCTACTTTTTAACATTTTTCTCTTTCTTATAAACCATATCTAAGACTTCCAATTATCTTTTTGTCCTACTTTGGGGAACAATAATTGTAGAGAAAACATTTTTGTAGACTGACAAGTGGTAGCATAGGATTCTGACTCCTTCCCTCTCAAACAGCAGCTAGACTCTAAACTGTCAACATCCCTTCCTCAGCCTGGTATTCTGAAACCAAACTCTTCTTAGTCTTCTCTTCTCATTATTTCAAAACTCCCTTGTGTATTCGGTTTGCAGGAATAGATCCTTTTAAAAATTATTTTTCAAAATCTAGTCCTTGGCTAAAACATTTATAAAATGTATAATTCTGTCAGTGTGGTCCCTTCTCATTGCTGTAGGTACCTAATATTTCCCATCTTTCCTGGTAGATTGCTGTCACCATCATTCCAACTCTTTCTCTGTAATCTATTCTTTCTAGTGACTTCTTCCTAGATGCTCAAAAATATTCCCATTTTCCATCCTTAAAATCTCCTTAATTGATGGGACTATCCCTCCTACTATTCTCTCTTCCCATTTACAACTGCACTGTGTTAGAAAGTTGTCTGTACTGGACGCATCCACTTTCTCACCTTACTCTCTTCTAAACCCTCTAAAATCTGGCTTCTGGTATCATCATTCAACTGAAAATGTTCTCTTGAAAGTTATCAATATTCTTTCTCTCAAGTGAAAAAATCTAATGACTTTTTCTCAGTATTCTTTTTTTCTTGATCTCTCCTCACCATGTGACACTATTGTTAATAGATATCTAGTCTGTTATCAGGTTCATGCTTGAAGTCTTTCTAACATGAGAGAAAACAATAAATCTTGCATTTGTTAGCTTAGCCTTCAAGAACCCCAATCTCAAAGCAGAGAAAATAATCAGCATAATTAATCATAAAGAAACAAATAAACTACATTAAAAGTTACAAAATTTTATCAATAGATGCAGAAAAAGTCTCTGGCAAAATAAAATATTTATTCATATTAAAACATTTAAAGAAAGGATAGATTTTAGAAGAGTCTTTTCTTAATGTGATCAAAAAGCATTTATTAAGAACTTACTAGAGCTATTTGTAGTTTACCTAAACACCAATTAGTCTTCTGGACCTCCCAGGCTGACACAGAATAAGTGTAGTGATATTATATGGATTGTATGGACACTAGACTGCATAAAGAGTTTTAAGCTTGAGATAGGGGAGAAATGGTTATAGTCATATTGCCCTCTATGTTGCCAGACTCCAGGTTGCTCTGATCTTACCAGTTTCTAAGCATCAATACTTCCCACTGAACATGGCACATACAGGACATGGAAGTACTTGAGCCATACTGATTCTTTTGTAAAGGCAAATTAGACTATCTTTTGAATCAGTTCTTACCTAGTCTTTAATCACTGAGTGTGTGTTGCCACAGACAAACTGAGACCTGGGAAGGCCTTTAGCTTTAAAAGGTCAGTGTTTCCCACTGTGTCCAGGGCCATCTCCAGTTGTCCTTATCTATTTCTTGCCAGTGGACTCCAATGACTAGAGGAGAGAGTGAAGTTGATGACTTTGTACAGCCCTGCCTCACTTAAATCCAATTCACTTACAAGTCAGGACATCACCCTCCTGATGTCATTGGTCTTCTTTGAGAATGTAGGACAAACCACAAACAATATTTAGAAAACTTCTTAAAAATAAAAGTTATACTTTAGCAGATTATGTGGCCAGACAGTAATAGTTTTCAAAAGACAAAATGCAAAAAGTATTAAAAATGCTTCCAAACATTAAAATAAGAGAAATTCAAATTTTATAACACTAAAGTACCATTTCACAACCATTAAACCAGACAAGAGCAGAAAATGGAAATAGTCAATGTTGCAGTAACTCTTGAAAGATAGTCACACTACTGTAGTGTTGGTGGAGTTGTGAATTGAGCCAGCTGTTCCAGAAATAGTCTTTAAAAATTTACTAACTTTTTATACCCATTGATCCTGAGATCTGATGATTGTACTTGTAGCCTTCCTCTTTCTCCCTCAGTTAATCAACCAATAATATTTGCTATGTTCTAGGTATTGTGTTTTGCAGTAGGGATACAAATAAACCAATTAGACTTTCCCTGACCTCAAAGAGCTTACATTGTACTAGGAACATACAACATGTTTATAGATGAATAAATACAGGTATGGTACCTCTGCCACAGTCAGCAAAAATCAGAAAGAATATGGATTTTTCATGTAGAGGGGACTTCCTGAAAGGTCCTAGCTTTGGAAAGAGGAAGAAAATACTTACATATTAAAAGTGGTAGAGACTGGTGGCAATGAGGAATTGAGAGCCCATGCCTGGGTCCTAATACAAAATTTTTCCTTTGCAAGTTAAATTTTGGGCTGAGCGCCCATATTCCATAGGACCAGTGAACGAAGAAAAACCCTAAGCACTGGACCAGAGAAAAGACTGTTCAGAACCTATTAGTACCTATAAGTGAGGGTGCCTCTGGTAAGAATGTGTATATCAGATGTTTTGCATATCTAAGCAGTCAAGTAGTAAAGGGGACAAAGCGCTGGACTGGTAGTAAAGGACATCTCAGTACAAATTCTACTTCACACACTTACTTGCTGTGTGACCCTGAGCAAGTCATCTTACCTCACTCAACTTCAGTTCCCTTATCTGTAAAATGGGGATAATAATAACAAGATTTTTGTTAGGATAAATTGAAATAACTTATGCTAAGCATGTTGTAAACCTTAAAGTGCTATATTAATAATAGCTGTGTTTTGTTGTTTAGCCATTTTTCTGAGACTGACTCTTAATGATCCCATTTGGGGTTTTCTTGGCAAAGACACTAGAATGGTTTGCCATTTCCTTCTCCAGTTCATTTTACAGAAGAGGAACTGAGGAAACAGGGTTAAGTGACTTGCCCAAGTTCCATACAACTACCTATTATTAATTATCTAATCAAAATGGGTTTAAACTAAAAAAAAAAAATGGAGAAGAAAAAGATTCATAGGTAAGTAAAATGGAAAGTAGCTACAATGAAAGAAGAATAGCAGGTGAGACACTCAGGAGTTCACAGGAGAAAACATCCAAGAAAAGAACCAGTAGTAAAAACTAGGGCCTCAAATATCAATTCACAAATCTCCAGAATTTCGATAATAAGCAAAAGGAATGAATGAGAGGCCTTAACGCAAGGAAGAAAATTGGATTCTATATGTATTAGAGACTAGGTGGTATGAAACTCATGACTGGAAATGTGGCTCTAGATGGGTATACCTTAGTCAAAAGAAACTTCAGGATAGGTAAAATGAGGTGGGAAAAAGGGAAAACATTGTACATTAAGAAGGTACTTTCCATCGTGAAAAAAATCCATGAACCAGAGGCAAGGATTTTGGAGAAAGCATTTGTATGAAGGTGAACACAGGGAAAAAGAAAAGTAGTTTATTAATTGAAGTATACTACATACAATCTGAATATAAAGAAGAAACATGAGGAGCCTGGGAAACATATCACAAGCCTTGTCCAGAGTCATGATATAGTAGTGATAGGGACTTCAGCTATCCAGATAGGGCTCTGCTGGAGCTTTGTCAAAATGAAAGCACATAATAATTTTGTGACTTGCTTTAATGATAATTTACATTACTTCTATCATGTGGCAGGTTCCTTGGGAACCTGAAATACACACTTCTATTAACATCACAATAAATTTTGCCACTTGACTAAGGGACCATGTGAGGTGTGAATTCATTCCAGGCAAGTCTGCCTTGTACCCTGACATTCTCAGAATTCCTAGCATCTCAAACCAAGTCAATTCGTAGTAGCTTAATTAATCATTATGAATACTTACAAACAGGTCTGCAGCAGTGGAAAGACAGTTCAGTGGATCCCTGCCAACAACCCCAAAAATTTCTCTGGTAATTATAGAAGATGGACAAAGGGAGAAGGAGCTAGAGAGTTCATCAATACTGATTGGTGGATATTTGGGGTTTTCTGCTTAGTAATGAGCTTAGGTGTTAAGCCAATGCTATGCCCAAAAATAAGTTTGTGTACTGATTATGCATAGGTCATGATATTCTTGTCATGGCTTTCATAGGTCATAGTATCTTAAGTTATAACTCAGTGTATTCAGTATCTAAGTTAAAGCTCACCATGATCGGGCTTCTATCTGTCACAGAATTTAAGTTTTTATGGCTTTTCCCCAAGCAGGACCTTATACTTAGAAACCAATTTTGATTAAGGAAGCAAGGGCACATATTAAACAGAATGAATGTAAGAGCATGGTACAGTCTGGTAAAAAAGCATCGGTAATGCTAAAACTCAAAATTACCTATGGCTGGTGAAAGATGAGAAAAAGAGGTTGTTTTTAGTTATCTTGGTGTAATAGGAGTCTGGCAGATACTCAGTATGCTTCTAATAACAGGTCCCTAAGTAGAGATTCTGGGGAAGGTGCTTCATGCTTTCATATGACCTGGAATAGAAATGCCCAGAAGAAACTGTGGAGCACATGGGCACTTTCTATAAGTGGTTTTGGCCAGCTATCCTTGCGGGCAAGAGGTGGTTTGTTTTTCACTGATTGATAGAGAAATTCAAAAGGTATGTTGGTTTCAGCGTGGCTTCTGTGCTCCTTGACCTATCACTCTAAGGGACTGGTGAAAGGAGTGGAATCTCCAATCTTGTGAATGGGAATGGCCTGGAGGCACATTTGCATCTTCCAGCTAGAGTCTAGAGTTTGTAGAGAGAACAGCATCAGAGCCCCTGAGGAACAAGGAATGACATTCCCAGGTGATCTCTGGAACCTAGCTCAGATGTAGCTGGACACATCCTGCAGCAAAGCCTCTATTTTACAAGAACCTGGTGGAGCTGAGCTGAAATAAATTGAGTGTACTTTCCTTCCTGAGATTTGGGGAGAACTTTTATTTTATTCTTCCTAAATCTTTTCAAAGCAAATATCCCTTTGCAAAAGCTCTCAACCAAGCTCTCAGTTTGCCCTGGAACTCTGAGGGGCAGATGTGGCTAGCTAGGGCCAGGGAGAGAACAGGGCACATTCACTAGAGTAGGGGAAAACAAAGCAACAATAACAAAAGATCAAAGAAGGGACAGAACCTTTGTTTGGTGTAGGAAGAATAAGCACTGGGTACAACAAACAGAATTCTGATTTTGATTACATTTTCCCTAGGGAAATCTCTGACAATGAAAGGATACCAGCAACTGAGAGTATTGATACCAAAGCTCAGAATAGGAACACAGAGTTGCCAATCACTTGTCTCAGATGATCTATATCCTCAGATATGCTCAGAAAGAAATGGTAGATATAATTGCTGAGTAACTGTAATATTTCTAAGGTTGTGAAAAACGATAAATGTATCACAAGATTAAAGACTGAGACTAGACCTATGATTTCATCGATAAAGGGGATTCCCAGATGAGGAAATCATCTACCAATACAAATTGGCATCTTCTCTGTATCTTAATCTTAGAATGTTGCCTGGAGCACTGGGAGATTAAATGACTTGTCCAGAGTCACAGAACTGTTCTATGCCTGAGGAGTGAGGGCAGACTTCCACATTCTTCATCTTGCTGGCTTTCAGGTTAGTTCTCAATCCTTTATGCCACCACTAAGTTCAGATGAGAAAAAGACAAATGTTCTCTCAATTTCGAAAGGAATCTTAGTCTGCTCTGAGAAAGGAAGAGTAATAGTTTCTCTTGTACTGCATCCTGGTCACATCATATTTAGGGTATTGTAGTCAGTTGTAACGGTAATTATGAGTGCTAAAGATCTTTTCCACCCATTAATGGGTCTGCCCATTAAGGGAAGTTTGATTAGGGGAGATTTGTTTGGTAGGAAAGCCCACACCTTGCGTTAATTTCAAATGAGGCACTGGTTCTCAAGGGTGGTGATGCCCTCTGGCTCTGAAAAGTGTATATATACTCTGAGGTAAGGTTTTGTTTGGGGGTTTACTCACTGGAAGTGTTTGTTTGGCCAGAGGAGACTCTGGGTAGCTGCTAAGGCCTCTCCCCCTCACTTTGAAAACCCAGATTTTGGTGCTTCTCTCTCTGGTAACTATGTATGTATGGTCAGACAGTTGGATCTGTCTGTTGATCTGTTATATATGTATTGCTTATGGTCAGATAGTTGGAAGTTTTGTCTGTTGGTTTTTATTTCTCTGTATTTTCTCTGAAGTTCAGGATGCTGACTTTTTCCCCTTAACCAAGTGAATGATATAAGTACTTGATTAATGTAGATTGCTGACCCCTCAAAAGTTGCCATTCTTTTAGAAAAGCGTATCTAAGAACCTGTACAGCAGGTCCTTGCTGTTACATCAGTTCAGAGTAACAATAACAATACTAGCTCCCACCATTCATATAGCTACTTTAGAATGTTTTACAAATATTATCTCATTTTTTTCTTACGACAATGGGAGGTAGGTATTATCTCCATTTTACAGATGAGGAAACTGAAAAATTTCCTCTAAATTTAGCTTAAGTGATTTGTTTATGGTTAACATACCCAATAGGTGTCTGAAGCTACATTTGAACTCAGTCCTTCCTGACTCCAGGTCCAACATTGCATCCACTGTACCACCTAACTTGGGGATGTATATTATATTTTAAGAAGTTCATTATTTTTGATAAGCTGGAGAATGTTCAGTGGTGGGGGGCGGGGGGAAAGGAGAACCAGTATAATGAAGAATCTTAAATCTACATCATATGAGAATCTCTTGAAGCGTAAATTGAAAATAAATGACCAAAGAGTTACAGAGGTTACACAACTACTGTTAACCCTGAAAATACCAGAGCTCACACAAGTTACCACAACCACAGTTAACTCTAAGAAATAAAATAAAACCAAAAGAAGTAACAGTGGTCATAAGCAAAAAGTTTTCTTAATTCTGCTGGAGGAAGGAAACTAGATACACGTGCCAGGGTCTTCTCTAGGAGGAGATAGGCTTTAGTGAAGCCAAATCTTAATACATACAGCATTGGCTACACAGTAAGGGGGAGCCATGACAATGAGAGCTAACAGCAACATTGAGACAAGTTTGATTCTTAGCAGGGCTTCATGACCATAATACAGTTCCTGCAGGGGTTTGTCTGAGCTCAGGGACTAATGGGGTAATGGGACCTGGACCCCTAAAAGGAAAATCCATGTTTTTGAAAGTAACCCAGTCCCTGAAATTTCCCACACATTTCAGCAGCCCAGATCACTGGCATCTCAGTCAAGGCATCTGGCCCATCCCAGTCCACCTAGATACTTGACTGTCCTTTCACAGCAGCTTTTGATCGACTCCAGACCCCTTGATACCCTTTTCACTGTTGTACCTGGCCCACCACTGACTATTTGCCACTCCTTAATGCCATCCAGATCTTTTCACTGTTCCTTTTTTGTATGTAAGTATCAGTCTTACCCCCATCAAATTGCAGATTCACCAGGAATCTTGCCCTCAGTATTGGAGTTATAATAAACCTTGACACTCTGACTGGAAGGTTTGAGTGCATGAATTCATTCCAGGCAGATGCCTCCCTGTAGCCTGACATTTCAGGGTTCCCAGCAACCCATAAACCGCATCATGATCACCTGCAGAAATAATTCTGGGATTTTGCTGTGGCAGACTTCATCCAGAGGGTGAGCAAAAAAAATTGCTGTTATACCAAACTCTGAGCACAACTTGCTTGCTGGACCTTATCTCTGAAAAACAGGGCGTCTCCTAATAGTAAAGAGAGGTGTGGTCTTGGAATGGGGATTCCGACACAAGGAACCATGAATTTTTACCCTCAAGCTGAGAAGGTTGAGGGTAAAGTTGAGAAAGTTTACCCTCAAGTTGAGAAGGAGCAAGACAGCTATATTCAAGTAGTGAAAAGAATTTCATTTTGAAGGGTGATCATATTTGATCAGTCTGGCCCCAGAAGGAAGAACTAGAAGCAAGGGTACAAGTGGTAAAGAGAATTTAGTTTTGACATCAACAAAAATATCCAAAGTTATGTAAAACTCAACAAATGTGGAATGGGATGCCTGGAGTGGTGATAAGTTTCTACGTCCTGAAGGTCTTCAAGCCGAACTGAATATTTCAGGGATAGAGAGCACTAGACAGTAACCAAGGTCCCTCTAAAAACTCTGCTTCTCAATGACTACATAGTATATGCAGTATGTAACATGCACAAAGGTCCTGGCAAAATGCCATGAGAATTTTCATTTTGTCAGGTAGGGGAACAAGGAAGCTTTCAAAGCAGAGGTGGTAAAGATTTTTAGTTTTAAGTCTTCAAAGGGGAGGAACTTTAATAGAAAAGAGCTTAGTGGACAATGGCAAGTCCATTTCAGATATGGGAGATGGAATTTTAATGGCTTCTAATAAACTTTGATTGCTTTAAGGTTTTCAAAGCACATTACTTGTGCTAATTCGTTTGATCCTTATTATTCCTATTTTATTGATAAAGTAAGTGAGAATAGGAGAGATTAAGAGACTTTCCCAGATTCACAAAGCCAGGCAGCATTTGAACTGAGGTCTTTCTGACTCAGAGGTGGTGGCTTGCCTCACTTGATTTTTGCCTGAGAAATATAAAAGCCTCAGAGGTCCAGAGATGAAGGCTGGAAGGGACTTTAGCAGTCACTGAGTTTCTCTTTTTACAAATGAAAATACTAAGGCACCGAGGTTCAACGTGTCTCAGTTCACTTAGCTAAGTCTGAGGCAGGATTTTAATTCGTCTTCCACATTCAGAACACTATCTAAAAAGACATCTAGTCACTTCAAACGCTTTTTTGGGCCTGGATTTCTAATATGCAAAACTCAAGAGTCCACACTACAAGAGCTCTAAATAACCCTGAAGGCTCATTAAAGGCCAACTGCAGAATATTAGAAATAACTCCCGAGCGAGAGACTCATATAGCACTGCGCGTGCGCAAGGATCCAGTCCAGCCCACAAGGAAAGGGGCATTGCAAGAAGGCCCCGTCACCCTCCACTTTTTAATGAAAGCACAACTCTCGCTTTTTTCCCCTCCAGATCTCATAAACCTACGGCGTTTTCGAAAAGGCACGTCAAGCTTAGGTTGGGCTGGAGACTCAGAGCTTCACTTTTTGCTTTCTGGCCATGTTTTGGTCACAATCAGCCACCGGGAGCAGGGAACCCTTTTATCGCACATGCGCAGCGTGCTAGTCCGCGAGGATCTCTCTCCAGTTCTCGCGTTGTTTTGGCCGAGGCTGCGCTTCCGGTCGTCGTCTGGGGCCGCCTTCCGGGCTTGTCCTCTCCGGTTCTTGTCACCGCAGCTTCCCCCGGAGGTGGCGGCGCCCTGCCGGGACATGGCTGCGCCAGAGCAGGTCCCGCTGTCGCGGGGCTGTCAGGGCTCCTCCACGCCGCCGCTGCCGCGGGCCAACAGGACCCTTCTGGTGCGGCACTTGCCGGCCGAGCTGACGGCCGAGGAGAAGGAGCATCTCCTGAAGCACTTCGGTGCCCAGGCCGTGCGGGTCCTGTCCGACAAGGGCCGCTTGGTAAGGAAGGGCCAGCGCGGGCAGAACCAGAGCTCCCGCAGGGCTCGATCCGAGTCTGGCGGGGCTGCGGTGAAGACAGGGGGCTTGGTTAGGGCGGGGTGAGGGCAGCGGAGAGACCCGAGTGGGAGGCCCGCCGCCCTTGTCCTGGCTCTAAGCTGCATAACTGTGCCGGAGACGGCGGAGAATGCGCGTGCCTCGGAACCAGTGAATTCGTCCCGGAATCTGGGGCCGGAAAGAAGCTTTGGAGTCATGTCGACTAGACCCAGAGAGGTCTAGGGGTGGGGGTGGAGGTGGGGCGACAAGCAAAAGCAAAACAACCCTTGGCAAGCCTTTTAATCTCTCCTACGCTCAGTCTCTTCCTCTTTAAAAGGGGAGGGGGGGTGAATATTTATCTACTGAAGCCCCCAGCCCCCGGGGTTCTTGGTGAGGCTTTAATGAAGAAATGCATTAATGAGCAAGTTAAATGGTAGAGCCTGAATTATTAAAACACAGGTGCTCTCACTCCAAACCTAGCTCCGTGTGCAGCACTAAAATGTCTTTTTAATTAAGCAGTTTATTTTTACTGTTCCATACCCTCCTCATCCCCTTGGAATCCCTTGATGTTGCTGAATTGGCCATTTTGAGGCCGGAAACGGGGATGTTAGTGCACAGGTTTGAGCGTCAGAGGACCCAGGCTGGTTCCATACCATTTCACACACATTATCTCATTTGAATTTAACAGCAACACTGTGAGGCAGAAGCTTTAATTCTAGTCTTGGTTCCAAAACCAGCCTTAACTCTACCTGTAGAAGAATCTTGGTGTTGCCAGTTGTTAAGTAGTAAAGTGAACCCTGGGCAAGCGTCTGCCACTCTCTGCCTCAATTTTCTCATATGTCAAATGAAGGGTTCTAACTTCCAGTTTTTGATCTCGTAATCCAGTGAAATGTATCTCCATATCTTCTCCAACTTTAAATCTTAGTGCTTTCTCTATTAGACCACACTCCTTATGTGATTCTATGTCAGTGTTATGTTTTCCATATAAGTAAGAAAAATGATATAAATAGGTTTTTAAAATTCAACTGAAGTATTTCAGTTGAAACTCATTTAATTTAGTATTAGGCTGATCTGTGTTGTCTAAAAACACAGAGCTCCATTTTCCAAAGACAAGATCTTTGTTCATGGGCGTAACATACAGTAACTTTTGGTCAGCCCTCCCTCACTCAAAACAGTCAAGTGCAAGTCATGTTATCATTTCTCTGATGGCATGGTCTTCTTCGCCAGTGAAGGACAAACACAACAACAACTTTTCCTTTTTGCTGCTTTTTAATATTTCTTTTAAACTATAATTTTTAGAATTTTAGAGTAGAATTTTCTCATGAAGACAGGGTAAAAGGGATATATTTAAGTACAATATAAGGAATGATTTTCCTACTAATGAAAACTGTTATGCTTTGCATTGGGGATTATAAAAGTTAAGAGAGGCATTAAAATACGATGGATTTGTATTTCTTTGATGTAGTTTAGTAGATGATCCTCTCAGATTTCTCTGCATTTGGTGATTTTGTGTCTTTTAACCATGGGTATAACTCTTGCTTTTCAGTATACTCTGGTGTTATTCAAAGTTATGTATATTATGATTATCTTTCAGAAACACACTGCTTTTGCTACTTTCCCTAATGAAAAAGCAGCAATAAAGGTATGTGATATTCTTGATACTAAACATTTTATCTATGTTTGTCAAATTTGGACTACTGGGCTGAAGCCTATTGACATATACTCTTGACTTCTTTATGCTACCCTTTCATTCCTTCCCTCTTTCCTCCCTAAGGGTATAGAAATACCTACTGGGCATACCTAATAATAAACATTTTCAAGTAGTTAACTATTTGAAGTACAGGAATTGAACTGTTTCAGCAAATATTTAAATTGAACTAAAAAAAAGTTATTAGACCTTGCTTGTGTGCACTGAGGCTTCTGAACAAGAAAGAAAAAAGAACAAGTTGGAACATTTTCAGTTCCCTTTCTTTCCCCCAGAAGGTTTTGTCGTCCTGAAATTGTATAGTAGATCTGCTTGTGGTGATTCATGTTGCCCAAGGTAGAAGGTTTAATCTATTTATTAGCATTGAATGTAAGCCAGAATTTGAGCTAAAGTTAAGCTTTGTACCTGTATTGTACATGTGATGCTGTATTGTACATGCTCTTGTGATATATGCCACTATGAAGCATGTAGTAGGGTGCTAGGCACTGTACTAAGCCCTAAAGACACAAAGGAAAAAACAATCCCCTGCTTTTAAGGAACTAATAGTCTAGTTGGGGAACACACCATGGACACAGCTAAGTATAAGTAAAATATATAAGGTGGTTTTGAAAGAAAAATGTTAACCAGTGGCAGCATAGGAAAAGACCTACAGAAGGTACGCTTGAGCTAGCTTGGAGGAAATGAGAGATTTTGAGAAACCAAAGTGCAGTAATGGAATTAGTAATAGTTTTTGATATGAAGTTATTGTGCTTCAGGTAGTGAATTTGGTAGTGGCAATTCTAGCTGATCCACATAGCTATCCAATAAATATTTCTTGAGTGTCATTGATGATATTTTTCAAATTCCACCAATAAAAATAAAAACTAAATATGTAAGTAATTCTTGACAAAGCAGCCACATGGATAAAACAAACCATTATTATAAGATTGGATTTAAATAACTGGTATTTTCACTAATGTTGAAATATATTTTTCTTAATTTTAGTTGTAATAAGTTAAATATTTGAGTCGGATGTTAGATTTTTCTCTCATCCTTGTTACTACCTTAAAGACTTTTTTTTAGAATGACCACATATTTAAAATTTTGGTCTGTTTCAGGAATCATGACTTGTGAACTTAGGTGTTAGAGCATTTGGGATGGAGAAAATTAATTTCAAATGTGTTGCTAATAAGAGAAGTTTAAATCTTTAATACATTTATCAAATTTAGCTTTTTTTTGTTTTGTGTTATTTGAAGGCTTTATCAAGACTTCATCAACTGAAAGTTTTAGGTCACACATTAGTTGTTGAATTTGCAAAAGAACAAGATCAAGCTTCCTCCCTCTGTCAGACTCCATATTCAGAGAAAAAGAAAAGGTATGTGGTTATTAGATTTGTTTGTTTTTTCCTCACATTTTAAAAGTTACTTTAGAATAGGAAATTATGTTTTGGGGGAAAAAATTGCTGAGTAAAGCTTGTAGCTCTTGAAACCAGTAAATAAAGAGGACTCATTTTTGTGAAATATTATGCTAATGAACACATTTAAAAATTTATTATTTCAATTCAAACATTCGTTTGGCATATTTGAGGCACAGCACTGAAGAAAAAAGAAAATTTATTCTCAATAAGCTCATTTAGAGAGAGGGAGTTAAGTTGAGGACCTTGTCCTAGAAGAGGTGTGTGTGTGTGTGTGGGGGGGGGGTATTTGGTCTTTTGAGAAAAGAAGAGTGAATTTGGAATAGCTGCTGTGGAGAATGCTGTTGGGAATCAATCAGGGAAGAATAAAAGGGTTTCTGTGTAGCAGTGAGGGTCTTATTCAGAGTAAATAGCATATATTTCTAATAGATTGAGTTGTCCTGGCTATGTGATTTCCTTCAGTGTTAGATTTCTTGGAGAGAGGAAGAAGTCTCCATTCCTGCTTCACAGAGGTATGTGGTTGTGGGGGTTGTGGAGATGGGGAAAGGAAAAAGATAATGATCCTAACACAGCTCTTCACAACATACAACCCAAGTGTTGAGGTTTTATGCTATGTTGTAGTGGAATAGTGTCAAAGAATTCGGTCAGGCCACCTCTCATCCAGGTGTAGACATTTATTGAGATTGACACCTCTCATGAAGCTGGCTAAGTTCCAAGAGGAACCAGAAACTTCAGAGAAAGCAAGATGGATTCTTATAGGGTGAAGATGCAAATACATAACAGAAATTTACATAGAATATAGGAATATGGTTAATATTTTAAAAAGTAGGAGGAGTTTGTTAAGGGATTAAGTAATGGAGATGAGGGCCTGTCTATGATATGGTGGTTAAACATTCTGGCCATGCCACCTCCAGTTGGCTAGCTCTTGTGGTCCTGTCTGGTCAAGATAGATAGTTAGGTATCGTGGTCCTGTCTTAGGCTAGATGTATGATGTGATTGTGATCGACTGTAAGAACACATTTGTTTCTGTGGGAATGGGTCTGGGAGTCATAGCTGGGTAGAGGCAGTGGTTGGGTTCCCACACCTGCTGTTTCTGTGTGAACTCTGAGTTTCAGAGACACACTTATTGTTTTAATGATCAGTGAGGCATGTATGTAAGTTAGGACATTGAGCGGGGCGGGGAGGGTGGGGGCGGGCATTTCAGATAGGTATTGTGGGCCTGAATGAAGTTAGACTATTGGGGCTAGGGGCAGCTCTTTTAGACTCCATCACTGAGGGCTGCTTGCAGTCTGCCAAAGGATTTCATGCATCCTTTGGTAGACTCTATGTTGTGTAGGCCTCTCCTAGTATTCCAAGTTGAAACTGAATGAATTTTTCCTGTGGAAATAGTTACCCATTATATAAGGCTAGCTTCCTGTTTTGCCATTAAATTCTGGGTGATTTTTGTATGTTGGGTTGGAAAACTAACAAATAACTTTATAGGAAGTACAGCAGAAATCAAACAGTGAAGTTACAAACAAACTATATCAAAGCTTGTTTATAAGTTAGGGGCTATGATGGCATTCACTGAAAAATATTTGACTTAGAATCTTGTCATTAGAGGGGACCATAAAGGTGATCAAGTCTAACTTGTTTTTCTAGAAATAAGGAAATTGAAAACAAAAGAGATTAAGTTACTTGATCAAATTTTCATGACTAGTAAGTGATAGCGCCAGAATTTTAGTGATTTTATTTTTATCCTTTTCCACCCTGTAATCAACTGTCAAACCTTTAGCCTCTGTTCTATTGCTGCTTGTTTCTTGCCAAGCACCAATCCTGGATTTATCTCCTTCATCTACCTTTTTCTCTCTTGGGTACATCCTTTTGACTAGAGCTCCAGGGCCTTAGTGAATACCTGATAAATTCATGGTTTCGAACTCTCATCAAGCCATCATTTCTGTAGTCAATCCATTATTCTTCCCTGATTTTCTCCTTGTCTTACTCCAACACAAGCTATCCCAAATGTTCTCATAGTTTCCCAGACTCCCACCCTACACCTCTATCATCAGCCCTTAATCTCTTAGCTTAAAGACTTCACCTCTTACTTTACTGAAAAAATTGAGATCATTCAACATGAACTCCCTCTTCACCCCTTCTTTTCATTTTAGAACTCCTTGATCTCACCTTCCATTCATTTTTCCTAGTCTTTGATTATGAAATGGATCTTCTAGCCAACTCTGTGTTTGCTCTTGATCTCATCCTTTCTGATCTCCAGAAAATGATACCCTCAGTAACATCATTATCTAAATCTTCAGCTTCTCCCTATCTACTAGTTCTTTCCTTACTACTTTTAAACATGGCTAAGTCTTTACCATTCTTAAAAAATTCCTGAAGCCCAACAGCCTGCTCAGACTATCATCCTATATCTTTTTCTAGCCAGAGTCTTTAAAGAAAAAAACTGTATATACTCATTATTTCTATTCCCTCTTTTCCCATTTACTCAGTGCATTGCAGTTTGGCTTCTGATTCATCATTCAACTGAAACTATGCTCTCCAGAGTTACCAGTTATCTCTTAATTTTTGAATGTGACTACCTTTTGTCAGTCTTCATCCTTGAGTTTTCTGATGATTTTGACACCACTCGCTAACCTTTGCTCCTGAACATTCTTTTTTGGGTTCTCATGATAACCATTCTTTTTTTTCTCCTCTCTGTCAGATCACTGCTTTCTGTCTTTACTCTCTCTCTCGATGACTTTGTTAGCATCCATGGATTTAACTTCTTCCTGCAGATGATTGACAGTTCTATATATCCACCCCCATTTTCTCCCCTGAGCTTCAGTCTTGTGTTAACTGTTAATCAGACATTTCAGAATGAATATCCTGTAGAGATCTCAAACTCATTATGTTTAAAACAGAACTTTGTATCTTTCCCTGAAAACTCACCCAGTCTCTCTGGCCTGTAACACATCTAATGGACATATCTAGACTCTTCGGTGATACCATATTTTGCTGTTGCTGCCTCCATAACATTTCTTTTGCATTTTACCCCTTCTCTACTGATATAGTCACAACCCTTACTTCAGGCCCTTATTACCTCTCACTTAGATTTTTGCATTAGTTCCTCATTGATCTCCCTGCCATATGTTTCTCATATAGTTGCCAGTGATGTTTTTTTTCCTATAAGTGTTAATCTGACTGTGTTACACCCCATTAAATAAACAACACCAGCTACCTATTTTTCTGGGAATAAAATATAAATTCCTTTGTCTCACTTTTAAAACCCTTTACAAAAAGACTGTAGTCAGTCTTTCTAGCTTTGTTATATGCTATTGCTCTTTCCACATTCTAAGACCCAACCAAACTGGCCTTATCTCTGCTCCTTACAACATTCCTTCTTCAATCAGAGACATTACACTGATTATCCTCCAAACTTACTATGTACTCCATCCTTGCCTCCATTTCATAGATCCCCTCTCTTTCTTCAGTAATACTCAATTCAAGTACCACCTTCTCCATGAAGTCTCCTGAACTTTCCAATTGCTAGTGCCCTCTTTCCTGAATTATTTTATGTTTATTAGTTGTGTGTATGTCTCCCCCACTTAAAACAAAAGCTCTTTGAGAGGAGGGAGTTTTTATTTATATTCCTAACTTATAATATCTAGCATCCCAGTGCCTTAAGCACTTATTAAATTCTACTTTATTTGTTAATTGGTTTGCCATTTTCTTCTGCAGCTCATTTTACAGATGAGGAACTAACAGAGTTAAGTGATTTGCCCAGAGTCACGCAACTAGTAAATATCTGAGGCTAGATTTGAACTCAGGAAGATGATTCTTCCTGACTCTGGACTTGGTATTCTATCCACTTTGCCACCTAGCTATCCCAACTTAATAGCTAATAGTAATAGCATTTATATAGTCCTTTAAGATTTGGAAAAATCACACTTTTTTTTTTATTCCTTGCAACAATTCTATAAGGTAGGTACTGTTATTTCCTTTTCACATGTGATGAATTTGAAGATGAAAAGAGGTAGATGACTGACCCAAGTGTGCATGCCAGCCAAGTCCAGTGTTGTTTCAACTGTGCTGCTTAGTTTAGGAGTCCAGGTCTTCTTACTGCTACATTGTAAGATAATAGTTGTATAAAAATCTTAAAGACAGCTATGCCTTTTTTTTTTTTTTGTATTTTCTGCAGCATCCAGCAAAGCACACTTTTGTTGTTTGTTAGATGAATTAGCTTCATGTATCACAATTTACTGCTGCATATATTTTCTTGATAAAATTTTAAAAGATCTTTTCATTTCTAGGTCTGATGAACCTTTAGAAGAAGATAAAGAAAAAAAAGAACCAAGTTGTTTGATCATAGAAAATGGAATTGCACCAAATCATGGGTTAGCATTCTTCTTTCACTTTTCTTTTTCCTTTTTTTCTTTTTAACAGTTTCGTTCTTTTTATGAGATTCAATGAAAGTAAAATAGTTTTGAAGTTAGAGATTTGACTTCAGTGCTATGTAACATATCTAATGGATATATCTGTAATGAGTATATATTAAAAGTACATTGATGTAATAATTGGAGAAATGTAAATTAAAGTAACTCTGATACCACCTCACATCCATCAGATTGGCAAAGTTGATATAAAATGAAAATTACAAATAGTGGAGAGGATGTGGGAAAACAAGTACATTAATATTTTGTTGGTAGATCTCTGAATCGGTCCAGCTATTTTGTAAAACAATTTGGAACCCTACCTCAAAAGCTATTATTAAACTATGCATATAACTGTGCTAGTGATACCACTACTAGGTCTATACCCCAGAGAGATCAAAGAAAGAGGAAAAGGATTTATGTAACAAGAGTATTTATAGTAATTTTTTTTTTGTTTTGACAAAGAATTGGAATCTGAGGGGGGTGCTGATCAGTTGGGGACTGGCTGAACAGGTTATGGTGTATGCGTGTGAACATGAACTGATTCAAAGTGAAGTGAGTAGAACCAAGAGAGCAGTTTATACAATAACAATATTGTAAAACTGGGCAACTTTGCAAAACTTAAGCATTTTGATCAACACAATGATTAACCACCATTCCAACGACTCATAA
This sequence comes from Notamacropus eugenii, assembly GCF_028372415.1. Lineage (NCBI taxonomy): Eukaryota > Metazoa > Chordata > Mammalia > Diprotodontia > Macropodidae > Notamacropus > Notamacropus eugenii. The sequence goes on from NC_092873.1 coordinate 280,513,280, forward strand.
AGAAATATGCTGTCTGTCTCCAAATAGATAATTAATAGTCTTAAAATACAGGTCAAAACTTTTCTTTTTTTCCTTTTATTCTCCATATGGCTAATGCGATAGTTTATTTTGTTCAACTATACTGATTTTTTAATGGATTTTGTATTTTCTTGCCTCAATAGCTGACAAAGGGAGAAGTAGAGAAAAAGAATTCAGAACTGAAAACAAAATATAGTTGAATTTAAAAACTGATTGAACTTTGAGAGTAGCCAACTTAATTAACAACGAATTTTTTCAGATAAACATCCACTAAAACGGTTCTATGTTACTGTAGAGGAAGTGGTAGGATTTTGATGTTTTAAAATTAAATCAAGTCTAACGGAAGAGAAATATATTTTTTGAAGTGTTCCACCGTATTGGCTCAAAAATAGGCTGAAGCTGTAAAATAAATTTAGTTGGAAAAATAAACAAAATTGCCGAATCTTACGTAATAATAACTATATAGTGTTTTAATTTCGCAAAACACTTAACAACAGTGTTGTGAGGTGAGTAATGTATTCTTAGCCACATGATTTCTTATTATCTTCTAAAATGATCAGAATAAATCTCATTTCACTACTGAGTTACTGCCTGTTTTCTCAACCCTCCCAATATTGAGTTTTTTTCCTTTTTTACCAATTTGATAGAGGTAATACCATAATCGTTGTTTTAATGGATTTTTCTTTGATTGTTAGTGATTTTGAACATTTTCAAATGGATGCTTATTTTATTTTTCTAAAATTGTCTATTTTACCATTTATTGCAGAAAAGGCTTGAATAACTTTGTTTTCATTTTTTTGGAAAATGTGTAATATTGCATAATTTACATTAAAATTTGTTAATAATTTAATTTTTTTTGTAGGTTAACTTTTCCTTTGAATTCGTGCCTCAAATACCTGTATCCACCACCTTCAAGCACAATATTAGCCAACATAGCAAGTGCCTTGGCAAGTGTGCCTAAGTTCTATGTACAGGCAAGTGGAGGAAATTTATACTTTTGAAATTGAATGCTAATTTTGCATGCTGCTATTTAATCCAGCCTGTAATGACACTGTGTAACATTAATCCTTAAAAATCTAAGAATTAAGGGTCTACGGGAATAATGAATATGAATAATAATATGAAATGGCAGCCCAGAAAGCTTAATTCAATCTAGGATGCATTGACATACAGGTGTATTAGACTAGGGAAGTTGATAGTCTTACTGTATTCTGCCCACATCAGACCACATCTGGAGATTTGATTCTGGCCACCACACTTTGAGAAGTCCATTGATCACCTGGAGATCAGAGGGCAGTCTTAAGATGGAGAGCTTCAGGAATATAACATGGGAAAATCAGTTAAGAGGGCTGAGAACTTATAGTCTAGAAAAGACTTGAAGTAGTAGACATGATGGCTGTTTCTGGTTATGTAAAGGACTGTCACATGGTAAAGAATAGACTGCTAAAGATGACCCCAGAGAGGGAACTAAGAATAATGGGTAGAAGTTGCAAAAAAACCAATTTAGATTTGAAATAGGGGGAAAACAATTCCCTGTTAGCACTATCTAAAGATAGAATATGTTGCCTTAGAGGTACTGAGTTACCTTTCAGAGAGATTTTTTCCTATCTTTTTTTTATTTAAGCAGAATTTCGTTACTATTTTAACTGCCTTAAATTTGGAATTAATTAACTTTAATGTATCAGTTCCTTTACAAGAGAAATGATTATTAAATAGCCAGTTGTTAATATTGGAGAGATCCAGGATTTTTTCTCTTCCTATTTCCTCATCTGAAGATTAGGTCAAAGGTTAGTTCTCTAAAAGTCAGTGCTAATGAAGAAATGGACAAGACTTATCCAAATGGGAAAGCTTAGCTGTGATCTGAAGGTAAAGAGATTGTAGTCTAGGACAGGTATAAGTGGTGATGGACCCCCTTTGTCTAGATTGCCATGGTTTCGGGGTGATTTGGTAAAGATAAATCTATGTCCAAGACTGAGTGATCAGAGATTAGTCATGTCCCTCACTCCCTCGTTAGAATAAGCCCACTTCTAATTATAATATTTTCTCATTCTTTGCTAACCAATTAAGAGTTGATTTCCAACCTCAAGTGAACCCCCTTTTTCAAAAGCTTTCAAGAAACTCCATGAAGGGTCTTTTTAGTCACCAAGAGAAAGAACTAGCCTCATTTTATGAATTACATGGAAATTTTCACTTGCCACATTTAGAATAGCAGTAAAATTTAATGTGAGACTATAAGGTGTTGGGCTTTATTATCTTTTTGTGATTTTTTCTTAAACTATTTTCTGACATGAATTAATAAAGCGGTGTCATCTACTAATTTTAATGTGCCTACTACATTAGCACTACTTTAAAAAACAACACTTAAAGTATGTTTCATTCAGCAAATACTAAAAAAACAAAATACCCATTTACAATTGAATTCTTTATGTAATCCCAAAAGCAGGCCAAATTAATAAAAATTTAATGGATATGTATGTTATTAGAAATACATTAAAATTTCCTTCTCAGATTATCTTCTGTGTATTATAGTAAAATTCTTCAATACCTCAGAAACTAAACTCTGAATGAGGTTGGGGTTAAAGATGTATTTGCTTTCTAAATAATCATTTTAATTGCACATCATTTAGAAAAGTGTTTTGTTTTTAAGGTGCTTCATCTTATGAATAAAATGAACTTACCCACACCTTTTGGACCAATTACTGCCCGACCTCCCATGGTAAGAATATCTTTCTACTATTTATAATCTTAAATATTTTATATTATTATAATTAGGGCAAAGATCACCAACTTTTCTCTCGAGTGTATCTGTTGAAGTTAAGTAATGCTAATAGGTGCCACTAAAAGACCTAAGATTTCAAAAAGACAGAAAAGTAAAGTAAAAAAGTAAATGAAAGATAATATCCAGATTTTATGATGAAAAGCAAGAGGAAAAAAACAAATTAGTAGATTTCACCAATGATAAATAATACTCATTTGTTGCTTCTCTTGGCATTTAATAAATACTTTTCTACTATATATGAATATCTAAAGAGTTTATTATTCTCATTTTGTGATGGTTTTGTGGTAGACAGTTTTATTTCTGGAATATGTTTAAGGTGTTAAAATACCATATTCATCTGTAACTAGGTAATGAAACAAGCTATATCATAGAATTATAAATTTAAAGCTGGAAGAGACCTTAAAGGTTGTCTAATCCAATCTCCTAATTTTATAGATAAGGAAACTGAAGCTTAGAGTGGTTAAATAACTTAGTCATTCAAATAAAAAGTTGTAGACCTAGGAGCTGAAACCACATCCTCTGATTTCAAACCCATCTTTTAGTTTTAAGAATTTTAGGAATTTTTTCCATTACAACAATACTTTTGTAGACAAAACAACAGGTTTTAGTTACTAAGCTCTAAATAGAAAATTTTCCTAAAGAAAATAGCTACTTTTTTCTAGTACAGAACATAATTCTGAGTTCTTTTGCATTTGTGAATTTTGAGTTAGCTTGGGTTTTCAAAGACTATGCTTACAGAACACAAACTCTGGCACTTTCTAACAACTCAGTTATCCCCGTCATCTGAACCCATTTACCTATTAAACTCAACAGTTGTCAATTTCTCTACCTCTTCATCCTTTACAACTATATGCATGATGGTTCCCTTGTCAGCATTTATTGTGAGCACTACAGACAAGATGACCATGTCAGTAATTGATATTTCTTATTATCTTTTGGTACGTGATGGAATCTAACTTTGCCCAATCTGTTTGCTTCTACAAGCAGAACTTTTCAAATATGCTTTTCCCAAGCTTGCAAATTATCTGTGTCTTCTGGTTTCATTTGTACTCAGAATGTCAATGTTGATGTATATCCTGATTAGTGTGAATAATGAATCCCTTGAAGTAGTCCTATGTATTTGAATTCATCTGAAATTTTAATTATGCAAACTATAGTAATTGTTTCCAGCATAATGGAAATATGTAATATGAATTCAAATAGTGGGACCACTTCAGAGGATTCATTATTCAAACTAATTTAAGACCTAGTTGCTCTTCCTCTAGTGATACATCAACTCCTTGGTTACTGAGCAGAGTTATCACATTTAGAGTTCCTACAATTAATTGAACTTTATATATCACCTAAAAACACTTCTTTGGACACATTACTCCCTTTTCCACTGCTTTGCCATTATGTTAAAGAAATAATTTGAGGATTGACTTCTCTAATACTGAAGACCATTTTCTGTTTATCTTTGTTTTGTGGATCGCTCTGATCAGAAAGAGCACAAACTAGTTGCCAGTCTATTGGTGATTAGTGTCTTTGTGCTTATCTAGGTCAATCCTTGGACAGTGGAGACTATACTCAAAATCTTTCCATCTTGATAGACTCTTCCAGAGTTTGCATCCTGTCAGCACAGTCTGTGAGAACACACGGCCATTTCCACATCAAGAAGAGCTATTGGTGTAGGACTTTTGCAGGAGATTGTTAGACATAGTTCATAGAGAAATCAATGTCTTTTCTAGTTGAATTTATAATTCACGTGTTTATTACCTACAGTACTTATTGGTTCTTTTGGTTAGTATGAAGAGTATATGCCAGTGCATGTGCCTCTTCCCCCTGTACCTCCTTTGCCACCTGAAGAACCTCCTGTGCCAGAAGAAGGTGAAGGATCTAGTGGAGAAGAATCAGAATACGAAAGTGGTGATGATGAAGCCCGTGAGAGGTTTGTAATAAAGAAGTAGCTTTAGGTATAAGAAATGTGAAATAGGTGATTCTTTTTCCTTTCAGATTTTTACTTTGTTTATAAAAATATGTCACTGATTGGAACTAGTAGGATCATTTAGTCACTAAGTTTTTATTAAGCACTTACTCTGTGCCAGTCATTGTGCTAAGTGCTGACAATACAGAGAAAGACAAAAGCATTACCTGCCCTTGAGGGACTTATATTCTAATGAAGAAACAAGTTAAGTACATACATATTGGAGGGGGGGAAGTAATATCAGAAGGGAGGACACCAGCAGCTGAGGAGACTGTAAAAGGCCTGTAGAAGATAGCATTTGAGCTGAGTCTTAAAAAGGAAGCCATGGAAATCATGAAGTAGAGGTAGAACATTCCAGGTATGGAGGATAGCCACATGGAGATTAGAGGTGGAGTACCATGTGTGAGTAACTAAAAGTAAACTAGAGTAGCTGGAACATGAGGTATGTGAAAGGGAGAAAAGTTTAAGAAGACTAGAAAATTAGGAAGGTCTTAGGTTGCAAAAGACCAATTAAAATTTAAATATGTTAAATCTTGAGTGTAGATTTGAAGAGCATGATCAAAGGGGAAGGCTTATGGAGGTGGTAGGGAATGAGATATGGGGTACAGAAAGAATAGTTGACCTAGTTAAGGAGAAGGACCCTTCCTTCTGAGATTTGCACAAAGGAAGAGAGAATAGAGAAAGATGAGCATTAGAGATTCAGTGCTACAAGGAGCAGCTAAGGCTGGTATATTGCTTGAGTTAAGGAATTCTAAGCTTCAATAGGACTGAAGCCAGTGGAGTGGCCATACTAAGTCTGTTGCCAACATAGTGATCCTTTGGAAATAGAGAGCCTTTTAGGCTGCCTAAGGAGGGACATACTGGTTTAGGTCAAAAACAAAGCAAGTCCCATCATTTGGGTTGGGCCTGCGAGTGTCCACTGTACTTGTAACTTCAGTGAGATAAGGAGACCCAGTCTCCAGAAAAAAATTGGAAAGGAGAAGCTTCTGACAGAGCCTCAGTTTTCCTGTTTAAAAAAACATCTAAATCCTCTGTTAAGAGTGAGTGGTTGGTGTAGATGGCTTAAGAACAGAAAGTTTGGAACTGACACTTGAGAACACAATTTGGGATCAACATAGGAGGACCAAAAGGAATTAATGTAATAATAAGGATCCAGTTGCGATTAACATACATTTCTAGCAGACAAAGTCATCACATTATCTATCTGACTTTCCTCCATTGTTTTTAGCAGTTTGTAAGTAGGACTGGAGAAAACATGTGAGAATAATCTAAGAGTGGGGTTTCTAAAAGGATAGGACAAGGAATTCAAGGATAAAAAAGACTCTAAGGTTCAGCTAATTTTAACTGAAACACTTAAATCTTGGTATTTTTGATTTTGATTTTTAAAAGTATCAAAGTTAACAGTTGGGTGGGAACAAATGGGGCAAACTGAATAAAGCAGCAACAAGGAATGCTGTTATACCAGACACGATCCAGGGTATGGATAACAGGGAGTCAGTCATAGCACAGAGGGAAAGATGTGTGAGTACTAGGATTCCAGGCAGTGAATTCGTGGTTAGAGAGTAGCATAAGAGTGGCATGTGCCTGAGCAGATGGCTACTGTGGACTATAATTAGACAGACTTGAAATAGGGTCAGAATAGATAGAGATCGGTTTGCTAGGCCAGTTAACTTGGGTAGTAAGAGTCTGGGATCTCAGTCTGTAGTAACTAGATAGAAAGAATTAAAACACAGTTTTATGGAGAGACTAATAATTATGAGAGCTTTAGACATTACTCATTAAGAACCAACAGCAAAAGTGACTATAGTGTGGAAATTGTCTACAGACCCCCCAGTATGCTACTCTTTCTTCAGTGAGTTCAGTATCTGGCTTATGGTCTTTCTCCTTAAGCTCCTGACCTCGTAAGAAGAAATTTCAACAGATATTAAACTCCCTGAAACAGCCTAACCTAATTTTTCAACTTAATCATTTCCTATAACCCAGTCCTCTACCCCACCCCAGCTATACACAGTCATGTCCTTTGCATTGCCATTACCCATGTATGCATCACTTCCCTCTTGAACTCTACAGTTCCCTTATGTCTCCCTATTCTGTGGTCATTCCCTCAAACCCAGTCTTTGTCTTTACCATAACTACTAGTTTTGTTTGTTTATTTTTTTCTCCTGGGCCATTACCTACTGTCTCCACTGACTTCTCTTCCTCATTTTGACCTTCTAGTGAATTATTTCAATTCTAAATTCTTCATTCCAGTACTTTACCCTCTTATCAAATGACTTGTCAAGCCTATCTTGCTTGATTACTCTTGCCTATCTTTTGCCTTCATTCCTATTCAAATGCTACTGAAGAAAGGTAAACTTGGCTGGATCTAGTATGAATTTATGTTACATAATCTCAATAGCAAAGCTGTTCTTTTATATCTCCCTAATTGATTCACTATCCCACTCTGTGAAAAGCTTTTCCTCCCTCAAACCTTCCCCTGTCCCCACTAACTTAGCTGAGAACTTTTCCTCATATTTCAGTGAAAAAATTGAGGCAAATCCCTTAGAGCTTCCTCTTCTCCCCTCTTCCTTGTTTCACATTGCTTAGATGCTTTCTTCTACTGTAAATTCCTTCACAACCCTATCTCATGTAATGATGTGACCTTTCTTGCCAAAGCAAACTCCTCTACATGCACATAATCCCTCTCTATTCTGTCTTCTCTAGCAAATTGTCATACCCCCACTGCCTCATTTATCTTCAGTCTCTCCCCTTGTATCGATACTCATGTATCCCATCCTCAAAAAATCATCACTTGATCCCTGACACCTGCTAGCTGTCATCTAATTAACTCTCTCCATTTTGTGACCTAATCTATAATCAGTATCTCTACTTGCTTTCTTCTCTTTCTTAACTTTCTACAGTCTGGCTTTCAGCTTTACTTAACCTTAACAGTTCTTTCCCAAGTTACCATTGATAAACTAATTGCTAAACTAAATGGCCTTTTCTCAGTCTTCATTCTTGATCACTCTGTCACTTCTGATACTGTCACTCACCCTCTTCTTCACATTCTGTTGTCTCTGAGTTTCTGTGACTATATCCTGATTTTCCTGCTTGTCTGAGCAAGGCTCCTCAGTCTCCTTTACTAAAACTTTGTCCAGGTCACTCCTGTCAACAGTGGTAGTTCCCCAGGACTCTTATCACGTGACCTGTTTTCTGTCTGTACTGTTTCACTTGGTTCATTATGTTTTTCATTCATTAGCTCCAGGGATTTCATTATCATCTTTTTTGCTGATGATACTTAGATCTACTTGTCCTGCTCTAGTCTTTCTTTTTTTAAATTAGTTTGTTTTTTGTTTTCAGCAGTCACTTCTGTAAGTTTTGAATTTTCTCCCGCTTCTTCCCCACTCCCTCCCCAAAAAAGCATGTAATTTTATATGGTTTCTACACATACGTTCTTATTAAACACATTTTCACATTAGTCATGTTGCATAGAAGAATTAAAGTGAATGGGAGAAACTATGAGAGAAAACAAAACAAAACATAACAAAAGAGAAAATAGTCTTTACTCTGTGTTCTGACTCTAGTTCTTTCTCTGAATGTGGATGACATTTTGTCATCATGAGTCTTTTGGAAATGTTTTAGGTCCTTTCATTGCTGTGAAGGGCTCTAAATCTATCAGAAACAGTCCTCAAACATTGTGGCTCTTACTGTGTATAATGTTCTCCTGGTTCTGCTCACTTCACTCAGCATCACTTCAAATAAGTCCAGGTTTTTCTGAAGTTTGCCTGTTTGTCTTTTCTTATTAGCACAGTAGTATTCCATTACATTCATGTACCACAACTTGTTCAGCCATTCTCCAGTTGATTCTCTCCTCGATTTCCAGTTCTTGGCCACCACAAAAAGAGCTAATACAAATATTTTTGTACATGTGTATCTTTTTCCCATTTTTATGATCACTTTGGGATACAGCCCTATATATTACTGGGTCAAAAGGTATGCACATTTTTATAACCCTTTGGGCATAGTTCCAAATTGCTCTCCAGAATGGATGGATCAGGTCACAGCTCCACAAACAATGAATTAGTGTTCCAACTCTCCCACATCTTTGCCAACATTTATCATCTTCCTGTTTTGTCTTGTTAGCCAATCTGATAGGTATGACATGGTACCTCAGAGTTGTTTGATTTGCATCTCTCTAATCAGTAGTGATTTAGAGCATTTTTTATATGACTATAGATAGCTTTAATTTCTTCCTCTGAAAACTGCCTGTTCATATCCTTTGACCATTTATCAATTGGGGAATGACTTGTATTCTTGTAAATTTGTCTCGTTTCTTTATGTATTTTAGAAATAAGGCTTTATCACAGACACTACTTATAAAGATTCTTTCCCAGTTTTCTGCTTCCCTCCTAATCTTGGTTGCATTGGCTTTGTTTCTGCAAAAACTTTAATGTAATCAAAATTATCCGTTTTGCATTTCATAATGTTCTGTATCTCGTTTGGTCATAAATTCCACCATTCTTCATAAAACTGACAAATAAACTATTCCTTGCTTCCCTAATTTTTTTATAGTATCAGCCTTTACAAAAACCTGGATCGTGTACTGATGATTCTTGTCTGTGGTGTCAGGCATTGGTCTGTACCCAGTTTCTGCCACACTATTTTGCAGTTTTCCCAGCAGTTTTTGTCAAACAATGAATTCTTATTCCAGAAGCTGGGTCCTTGAGTTTATGAGATAGTAGACTGCTGTAATCTTTGACTACTGTGTCTTGTATACCTAACATATTCCACTGCTCTTCCCCCTCTCTTTCTTAGCCAGTACCAAGTGATTACTGCTTTATAATACAATTTAACATCTGGTATGGCTAGGCTACCTTCCCTAACATTTTCTTTAATTCCCTTGATATTCTGGACCTTTTCTTCTTTGAGATGAATTTTGATATTTTTTTCTAGCTCCTTAAAATAATTTTGTGGTAGTTTGATTGGTATGGCACTGTATAAGTAAATTAATTTAAGTAGAATTGTCATTTTTATTGTATTAGTTGGGCCTAACCATGAGCAACTGATGTTTTTCCAGTTATTTAGATCTGACTTTTTTCTTGTGAAAAGTGTTTTGTAATGGTGTTCATATAGTCCCTGGGTTTGTTTTGGCAGGTAGACTCCCAAATATTTTATAGTGTCTACAGTACTTTTAAATGAGATTTCTTTTGCTATCTCTTACTTTTGGGCTTTGTTAGTAATACATAAAAATGGAGGTGATTTATGTTGGTTTATTTTTTTATCCTGCAACTTTGCCAAAGTTGTTTATTATTTCAAATAGTTTTTTTACTTGATTCTCTAGGATTCTCTAAGTATATCATCATATCTGCAAAGAGTGATAACTTAGTTTCTTCTTTGCCTATTCTAATTCTTTCCAATTTCTTTTTCTTTTCTTACTGCTAAAGCTAACATTTCTAGTACCATATTGAATGACAGTGGTGATAATGGACATCCTTGTTTATCCCCAGTCTTGTTGAAATGCATCTAGCTGCTCTAATCTTTCTTCAAACAGCTAGATTTGTATCCCTAAGCATCTGTTCTACATCTCAAACTGGATGTCCCAGATACATCTTAAACTCAGAATGTTCAAAACTGAACTCATCTTTCCCCACAAACCTGTCCCTTTCCAAGTCATCTTGTTGCTATGGAGAGTACACTCTCTTTCCAATTACCTAGGCTTATAACCTAGATGTTATCCTTACCTCTTCATTCTCATTCTTCATATTCAGTCTGTTGCCAGATCCTTTAGATTTATCATATATGTCCCCTTCTCTGACATTGTCAACACCCTGATGTGGGCTTCATCACTTTATTCTTGCATTTGTGCAGTAGTCTGCGGTTTGGTCTGCCTACTCCAGTCCATCTTCCACTCATTTGTCAAGTTATTTTTCCTAAAATACAGATTTGAGCATGGCATCACTACCCTAATCACCTCCCTGTCACCTCCAGGATGAAATATAAAAGCTTGTTTGATGAACAGAACCCTTCATAGTCTGTTACTTTCCTACCTCTCCAGTCTTCTTACATCTTACTCACCCACACATACTCTACAATCCAGTAATAATGATTTTCTTGCTATTTGTTGAACATAATACTCTTATATTCCGACGTTAGGCATTTTCACTGCTTAGTCCCCCATGCTGTTCTTCCTCATCTCCATCTCTTAGCTTTCCAGACTTTCTTTAAGTCCCATTTAAAATCTTTCACCCTCTACAAAGAGCTTTTCCTAATCCCTGTTAATGCTAATCTTCCGTGTGTATGTGTGTGTGTGTGTGTGTGTGTGTGTGTGTGTGTGCGTGTGTGCGTGCGTGTGTGTGTGTGTGTGTGTGTGTGGAAAGTGTGAGAGGAGAGTGTGTTTATATGTAGTTACCTTCATGTTGTCTCCCTGTTTAGACTGTAGCTCTTGGAGAGCAGGGACTGCCTTTTGATTTACAAAAGTATCTGATTGAAGCCATTGCCAAAAAAAAAAAAAATGCTTAGATTAGAATTTCTTTTGAAATTGTAGGAAACTTAATTATACTTTTTTATAGTATGCATAATTTTTAGTTGGGATTTTCTTAAGTTTTATCTTGAAGGAACAATTTTAAACATTTTATAAACGATTTGTAAATAAGTCTTAGATAAGGAAGATATATTATTTTCTAATTTAGGATGACAAAACTGATGGAATTAGCTAATTTTCAACCCAAAAGACCAACAACTGCAAAGCAGCGCCGAGTAAGGAAAAGGCAAAAGATAAAGGACCTGTTGAATATGCCTGCATCTACTTCTCATAGGTAATTCCAAGGATTTCTAGCTTTTATTTGTTGTTTTTCAATTTAGACTTGTGATTTCATCAGTTTTTAAGTTATGAAGTAGCATTATGAAATATGAGTTATATCTTCTAAACTTGAAACAGCCATGAAATTCTTTTGTAGGGAAATTTCATTAAAGTTGGTTAAACTGTGATATTGCACTCTAGATTTTTCATTATGTTGGTAATAGAATGTGATTCAGAAATGTTTAGGTTTCAGAGTAATTTTTTATTTTTTAATTCTTAAGACTTTTTTTTTAAGTGAAGACAAAAAGTTGTATTTTCCTTTTTTTCCCCACACCTTCATTGCTCCATCACTTCATATAGACTTCCCCTTTCTGTTAGGTTAACTCACCTAAAAGTTTTATTTAAATGTTTTAATTTTCCATTAGAATTCCCCCCAAAGAAGTAAGTAAGCAGGTTTGAGAAATACTTACTGTTCGGGAAAGGTCTTGATAATCCTGTTTTCAAAAATATAACTTTATTTTGTTTGATGCTTAAAGTTATCCTGTTGTCATGTTTTATATGTCTTTATAAGTCTTTGAAATTCTGCCCCCATTTTTAATTCCCCTTAAGTATCAATAATATATGAGAAGTTATTTAACCTTCATAGTGCTGATTTTAAAATACCCAAAATAAGTACAGTGCGATCTTAATTAAAATGATAGCAGAAATCAGTAGTTAGGCAGACTTTTTCTGTGGCATAATCATACCTCACTAACTGGAAGAATTGCTTGTCCCCACTTCGGTAAAACTAATCTGATGTTATTTTTAAACAGTAATTTACACCCTGCGCTATTGCCTTCAGATGTGTTTGAGCAGCCACAACCTGTAGAGCATAAAAAAATAGAATTCAACATATCTTCTGGGATACCTGCTGCATTTGTAAAAGATTTAGAGGGAGAAAAAAATAGTGGTAAGGAGATTTTACAGTTCTTTTATATAATATGATAATGCAAAATCAAGTTACATTTCTTTTTAACATGTTTTATTTAGTGAAAGATAAAATGTGTATACATATATATGTCTTAATGTTTTATTATACTTAAGATGTATTGTATATGCATAATTTGGTGTTTTTCATTAAACTGTATAACGTAACTTTCTGCCAAATCTAGAGATTGATTTGAATGCTGATATTGTCAAGCCACCTAAAGCTAATATTTAGTCCTAGGCATCTAGGTCACAGACTCAAAATATTGTAGAGCTGGAAGAATCATTAGATATATTCCTTATTTTTTAATTCATGTCATTTTTCTTCTTTTTTGTATTTATTATTTAATTTTAATCCAGTTACATGTAAAAATAATTTTTCACATTTGTTTTTAAAACTTTTGAGTTCCAAATTCTCACACTCTCTTCTTCCCTCCCTCCATATTGAGAAGGCAAGCAATTCCTTATAGGTTATATATGTGTAGTCATTCAAAACATATCCAAAATGGTCATGATGTGAAGGAATCAGACCAAAAACAAAAAACCTCAAGAAAAACAAAGTAAAAAAAAAAGTATGCGTCTGTCAATATTCAGACACCATCAGTTCTTTCTTTGGAGATGGATAGCGTTTTTCATCCTAAGTCCTTCAGAGTTGTCTTAGATTGTTGTATTGCAAGAACAGCTAAGTTCACAACTGATCGTGCTACAGTATTGCTGTTACTTTGTACACAGTACATTTCACTTTGCATCAGCTCATACAAGTCTTTCCAAGTTTTTCTGAGAGCATCCTGCTCATCATTTCTTATAGTACAATAGTATTCCATCAGCATTACATTTCACAACTTGTTCAGTGATTCCGCAATTAATGAACATCTCCTCAGTTTCTAATTCTTTACCTCCAGAAAAGAGCTGGCATAAATATTTTTATACACATAGGTCCTTTTCCTTTTTTATTTTTTTATGTCTTTCGAGATACAGACCTAGTAACGGTATTACTATGTCAAAGGGTATGCATAGTTTGGGCATAGTTTGACATTGCTCTCTCAAATGGTTGAATCAGTTCACAACTCAAAGAGGGCATTAGTCTCGTGTTCCCTACATCCCTTCCAACATTTGTCATTTACCTTTTCCGTCCTATTAGCCAATCTACTAGGTATGAGTTAGCACTTGAGAATTTTTTTAATTTGTGTTTATCCAGTCAGTAGTACATTAGAGTATTTTTTTCATATGCCTGTAGATCGCTTTAATTACTTCATCTGAAAACTCATTATATCTTTTTATCATTCACTAATTGGGGAGTGGCTCTTATTTTTATAAATTTGGCACAGTTCTCTATATTAGAGAAATGAGGCCTTTATCAGAGATACTTGCTTCAAAAATATTTTTTTTCACAGTTACTTTCGCTGTTTTTCTCTCCATCCTGTTCCCCCATCCCCATTTATCCTGTTCTCTTTCTCTTTTTACCCTGTCCATCCTCAAAAGTGTTTTGCTTCTGACTACTCCTTTCCCTAATTTGCCCTCCCTTCTATCACCCTATTCCATTTTCTTATCCCCTTCCCCTGCTGCTCTCCTGCAGGGCAAGATAGAATTCTATATTCCATTGCTTGTGTATCTCATTTCCTCTTTGAGCCAGTTCTAATGAGAATAATGATGAGTTCTGATGAGTTCACTCTCCTTTACCACTGTCACCCCCCCCTTCCCCTCCACTGTAAAAGCTTTTTCTTGCCTTTTTATGTAAGATAATTTACACCATTCTACCTCTCCCTTTTTCTTTATTCCAGTGCATTCCTCTCACTCCTTAATTTTAATATATCATCCCTTCATATCCAACTCATACCAATGTCCTCTATATATACTCCTTTTCACTACCCTAATAGTGAGAAAAGTCTTATGAGTTACAAATATCTTCTTTCCATGTAGGAATGTAAATAGTTTAACCTTAAGTCCCTTATGATTTCCTTTTGCTGTTTACCTTTTTTTGTTTCTCTTGAGTCTTGTATTTGAAAGTCAGATTTTCTGTTCAGCTCTGGTCTTTTCATCAAGAATGCTTCAAAGTTCTCTATCTCATTGAATGACCATTTTTCCACCTGAAGGACATTAGCTGTATTCTCATTCATTTTACAGAAAGGATAGAGGTCTAGAAATATTAAATGATTTACCAGGTTTATATAACTTTTATCAGTGACAAATCTAGAACTAGAATTTAGCTTGATAATGGTACCATATATATGTTACTGTACACTTTTCCTCTTAAAACTTGAAATTTTTCTAAATTAGGCATTTACATGAATAATAGTAATACTAAACTACTTTAGATTTGTCTGCTCCTGGAGATACAACCAACGAAGGATTTGGAAAGATCTTTCCAGCTCCCATTCTGAATGACAAACAGGAGGTTCAGGAAGACTCAGATGAGATACCAGCAGAATTTGTCTCTAGAAAAGAGTTGGAAAAAGGCAGAATTTCTAAAGAAGGTAATTATTTAGTCTTCCATAAAATATTATTGCCTATTTTTTATTTTGACAGTGATGAAGCTATTTACGTTCATGGAAGTGAATTTGAACTTGTTTGTCCAAATCGGTAATCACCCAAGTCCATCATTTCAGTGAAACAGTGACATTCTTAAACTTGAATATGATATATACATACTTATACTGGGGATATACTTTAAGCAAAATTAAGAAATCATATTATAAAGTCTTGACTCTACTATATTGGGTTAAGCAGTGAAGTGCTAGTAGTTGAAGCTCTGAACCATTCCCTTCAAGTCATTTAAACTTTTTCATTTCTTGATCATATTACTGTGAATGAAGCCAGAATTGCTGATCACAATGTTTGGCATGTGGTTAACAGTTACTAAACTAAAAAAGGAGATCACAATGGAAATGTCTACAATACTAAGAGGGCAAGCTTTCAAATACATTTTTTTACAAAAATAGTTGACTTGCTAATTATCTTAACCTTCTTTCATAAAGTATTTCATTTAACAGCATCTTTTAATCACTATTGGCCCATTTTGAGTTAGTTCTAGAAGAATTAGCTACAAACAAAAACTCAAATATTGAGTAATTAAAACTTCATAGTATTTCCTGCAGTTTAATAATAGTTAACATTTACATAGGAATTACTAGGTTCTAGACACTGTGCTTTTACAGTTATTACCTCATTTAATTCTCACAACAATACTGGAAAGTAGATACTGTTATTATCCCTATTGTACATATGATGAAACTGAGGCAGACAGTTTAAGTGACTTGCCCAGGGTCACACATGTAATAAACGTCTGAGGATAGATTTGAACACGGGTTTTCTTGACTGCAGGCCTAGCACCCTAATCCATATACACTTTATAGTTTCTATATACTATACATTTCCAACTGAATATTGAATGCTAGGAATTAGTTCTCTTTTATGACTTGTTACATTCATGTTTTGAAATTGGTTAAAACATTATAATTTCCCCTTTCTTTTTTATTCATTGCTCTAAGAAATGGAAACACTATCAGTTTTCAAAAGTTATGAACCAGGAGATCCAAATTGTAGGATTTACGTAAAGAACTTAGCAAAGCAAGTTGAAGAAAATGTAAGTATAATTCCCTGAGTTAATCTTTTAAAAATTTTTTCTTTTGGCTTCCTTGTGATTTTTCTTTTTTTCCTTTTTGATGAAATTCTAGGACCTTAAGTTTATTTTTGGAAGATATGTTGACTTTTCATCACAAACAGAACGAATCATGTAAGTAAATTGTAAGCAAGGTTTTACATTGCATTTGTCCTCATTTCTTCCCTAATAATTTCCCTCTAAAACAAAGTGAGGATTGTATAACAAACAAGCCATGGAGATCATGATCCCTTGCTACCATAAGCAGCTTTCTTTCAACTTAAGAACTGTACTCCCAGAAGTTTTAAAAATTAGTTGCATAGTTAATTGGAATCTAGATTTAACATTCTGTTATTTCCTTAGCAAGCCCTTTTGGCTTACCAGAAAATTGTTTTTAAGCATAAATGTGTTTGTTAAGAAACATAATTTCTATGAAACCTTGCACAATGTTAAAGTTTAACATTTAAGACTTAAGCTCTTTGGTCCAGGGAAAGAAACCTTCAAGTGGCCATTAGCCCCACATTCCAACTTTTGGAGTAGTAAGAAGGCAGGATTAAGGAAAAGGAGGAGGTTATGAGATACATTTAGGGAGAAGTTGTTGAGATTAAGGAATATTTGTTCTGTTCTTCTAACTTGACCCCTCTTTATTTCATCTGAACTGGAGAAAAAGGAAATCCTGCTTTGAGAGATCTATTCTAGTGATAGCAGTTTCTTTTCAAGGAAGAAGGGAAAAAATGATTATATTACTTAAGAAAAACATAATCCTTTGTAATACTGAAGAGAGGAAATGAGGAGGAATCCACAAGCAGATATTACATGCTCAGCTAATGTAGTGTTAAAATTTGGTTTTTATTCTCAGTGTCAGAAATGATTTTGTGCCAGTATAGTTAGTTTTAAATGCTCATTTGCTCTCAAAGTACATAACCTCAACCTCTTTACTTCATTACTATCCTTGAAATAATACTGAAGGCCAGCTTTCTTAACAGTGATATAAACGTGTGTATTACTTGAGTGCACAGTAATACAGACACTTGCAGTGCTAAGTTTTTGCATGTGTACCAAGAGTTATAACAGTTCAGTTTTTTACTGTTTTCCAGTATCCTATACTTCTCAGTGAATTTAACATTATCATTTTGAACACTGAATTTCAAGAACTAAACATTGGATTTGCAAGGGAACCAGCTTGTGATACTGGGAAAAGAATATTACTTAACTAATGAACCTGTTCCCTTAGTCGTTTAGTAAGAAGACTAAATCTCTGTAAGGTCTCATCCAATACAGTACTTTTATGGCTCTTACCTTCTTCTAAGAAATTCATTATCCCATTGCCTTGGGCATGAGGTTGTTTCCTCTCTTGATCAGAGCAATCTAACCTCATTTACTTTAGTAATGGAAAACTGCTAAAATGGGTCAAAACATTTACAACATATGCATTCCATTTTAGTTACTATTTTTATAGCTTCTAAAGTTCCACGTGTATTCCTAATCTTTAGAAAGTCTAATAAATTTAGATTAGCTCTCTTTAAAGATCTTTTTTAGAACGGAGTATAAATATATGGTTTTAGATAATGAACTATTGGGGTGGCTGGTTGATAACAGAATCTTTACCATGTAATTCAGTTAATTGAACAATTTTGGTTGATGTTAATTAGAAACAAAAGTACATTCTTCATAAATTTTTCTAGGTTTGACATACGCTTAATGAAAGAAGGTCGCATGAAAGGCCAAGCTTTTATTGGGTTTCCAGATGAAAAGGCTGCAGCTAAAGCTTTAAAAGAAGCTAACGGATATGTACTTTTTGGAAAGCCCATGGTGGTGGTATCCTTTTTAAAGTTTTGTACATTTTGTTGTTTAGGCACCAATTTGTGTAGTATAGTCAAAATGTATGGTCAGATACTATGTAGTTGTATCTCTGGTACTCTATCATGGGACAAAAGTGAAAAAAAAATTGCTGTTTAAGATTTATTCTTTTTTTAAAGTGACCTCTGGTGTATATAGTAAGGATAATATCAGACCAGTCACTTCTCAGAGAAAGATTAGTTTTATGTGTGACCAGACTGCTAATCTAGATATAATTTGTATGATAGATATAACCAATAAAATATCATTTATTTCCTGAATATGCTAGGTCAGAGGTAGGGAACCTACAGCCTCGAGGCCACATGTGGCCCTCTGGGTCCACAGCCATTGGATTCACAGTCTCTGAATCCATTTTAATCCTTTTAACTTTTAATCCTGAATCCTTTTAACATTTTAATAAATCTGTGGAGTTTGTATTCTGCCAAAGGCCACATTTTGGCACAAAGGCCACAGGTTCCTCATGTTGTGCTAGGTTATAGAACTGATGTTGGCTTCTACAGTAAAGTAGGAATCGCTGGGATCATTCAGTCAAAACTATATTAAGGGCTCTTATGTGCCTAGCATTGTACTAAATGCCAGGGATACAAAGAAAGATAAAGCAATCCCCGCCTGGTGTGCATGATAACTGGAGATGCAATATATAATTAACAGCTTCAAAGTTCTTTCCATTACATGTGTTCCTGATAACAGGATAAACTTGAAGAATTTTAGACCTTATTTTATTGAATTAGTATAGTTCTTTCTTGGAGCATAACTAAACATTGGCAACAGCCATTGAAATACTGTGCATAGAGCTTACATTTTCCTTCCATTCCTTAGTCCTTATGTTTTTGAGAGTAGGAGAATTGAAGTAGAAGTGAAGTACATATTTCTTAAAATTGTTGAGGGTAATTCTGCAGAAAGTGTTATGTGTATAGCATTGTCTTTTATCAGGTAATTCAGCTGTTAAAACATGTATGTGTTAGACTGGGAAAAGTTATAAACAGAAAATGAGGAACTATCATAATACTAGAAATCACTGCTTTTTAAGTCAACACTTACTAAGATTGTGGGATTTAGAGCTAGAAGGAACTTTAGGTGTCTGTAATTTAGTCCAAGCCTTGGACTGATGCTAATAATACTAATCCAGGGATATTGTATGCCATGTATCAGAATAGTGTTCTTAAATATACGTTAACATTATCAAGATATTAAACCAACTTGATGAACCTCAGGCCAACACTTAATCTAGTTCAACCTTTATATTTTTTTTATATGAGAAAACAGGCCTAAGGAGATGAAGTAATTTGCCTAAGGTTGCCACAATTGCTAAGTAACAATCAAGATTTGAATCCAGGCCATCTTACTCTTCTCCAGGCTAAATATCCCCAGTCCCTCCTACAGCATATGGTATAATTGGATTTGGAAAAAACAAAAAAAAAACAACATGAGAGGCATGGCCAAGGAATAATATGATTTGTAAGGGGAAGTAGGAAGAAACAGCCTTACTCTAATACAGAGTTGCTGCTGCAATTTTATAAGAATTGGATGAATGTATAGTCCAAAGAACATAGAACTTACATCATTAGCAAATGTAACTTTTGTTTTTTCCCCAAGAAATCCTTAATATACTCTTAGCAATTTGCTCGATCTGCTAGACCAAAACAGGATGCTAAAGATGGAAAAAGGAAAAGATAGATAACTGCTCAAGGTAAGTATGATCTTTTATGTAGCATAGGGAAATCATCGTTGTTTAAAGGCAAAATAAAGGGAATGTGCATGTTAGAGTGGCAATTAAAGTATCTCAAGTTTTTAAAGACCTTTTTTGTGAGGGAGGGGGAAAAGAACTGTTACTATTGATTTTGAAATAATAATTATAGAATCATGTATGAAAACATGTTTTCAGGGGAAAAGATTCAAAAACAAATTTCACAGTGAAGAACTCTTGCAAATTGTTTCTCTACATAATGACAAGTTAAGACCTCATATAGTAGCCCAATAGAAAACCAGGTTCACTGAGCCTAGCAGTTAAAACACTGTAAAAAAAAAAAAAAAAGTTGAATAAGTCATGTGTGGAAAATAATTATGAATATTTGACAAAATGAAAGATATAATTTAGGGATTGATAAAAATAACCTTACATATATCAAGCTCATACTTCCATGGTACTTTTATGTATTTTAGTAAAATAAGAATGAAAATGGTTTATAAAAGATTTTTAAAAATTACCTCAATAATAGCATCAAGCATTTTTAATTAGAAAATTTCAGTGGTTTCCTGCTTGATCTTTCAATGCGAAAAAATGTTAGAAGTATTAACACTGAATTGAAATGTAGTTCTTTTGTTTGTTTTTAAAAACAAAGCAAAAAAACCAACCCTGTTTTTGTGGATTGAAGAGGAGACTAAACGATGGGCCAAAATGATCCAAGCTTTCAACTGAAATAAATGAAAATTATAACATTACTTAATAATAACAGTAAAATGCCTTTAACATTTGTATTTCATTACTATCCCAATTTTGTGGTAATCGGAAGATTTTCAGATACCCTAAAGTGAAGGGATTAAGCTTTTAGCAGTCAAAGCATATTCATTTATGATAGAATATCAATTCTTTATAAACTTATGCTGAAAAAATAAGGAAAATTAAACTACATTCTGCTGTTCTTCTTTAGAAGCATTCCTGCGTAAATACTGCAGTAATACTGTCATGCAAAGTGTATCCTTTCTTGTTGTATCCTTTTTGGGGCAGTGCTTTTCTGTAGAATTTTTTTTTTTCCCTAATGTAGATTGGAGATTAACTTTTCATTCTAGAAATAATATATTTTCAAAATTGTTTGATGTTAGGTTGAAGAAAATTTGATGTTCCTTCAAGATTTGCTTAAATTTGTCTATAATGTACTTTTAGAAAATTCATTCCAGGGAAAGTTAGTGAATCAGGTCATTAAATTTACTAAACAGATGCTGACAGTTGCTTTCACTCAGAATTTGATCTTAACTCTTTATATTTATCTTCTTTGAGAAATTTATTTTTTGTAATTTATGGACTTGGTGGTTTTAAAATACCTGTTTGGTGTCTTAATATTTTTGTGTAGTGTAGTATAGGCAGTATATCAGTACTACTTGAATGGGAATATTCTTTTAAAAGATATCATAGAAAATCCAAACAAGTTGATTTCTAAAGATTGTCTTCTTAATGGTTTTCTTAGTGACATAAATACCAGATGACAGTCTTGATTGTTCATCACCTCAAACCCAGAGTATTAAATTTTTTAAATCCCTTCTGAAGTAGGCAGCAAGTAGAATTATTCTTTCTTAGGATAAGAGACCATTGGAAACACCAAATTCTTCTATAGTGGATACATTGTTGAAAGAAATAATATAGTTAATTTGCTTGTGTCGATTAATGTCACCAGTATGACTGCCAAAACATAGTGTATAATAACCTATTGGTTTCCAAAACACTTCACCTCATCACCTCAACCTCTTAAAAACTGGTCAAATAGAAGGTGTGTGTATAATCCTTCCTTGCACCAGTCTGGCACAAAGTGTGCACTTAATAAAATGCATATTGTTTTGATTGGCACAGTGTATTGTTGTACACTGCTTAATAAATGTTTATTGAGTAAAACCCACTTTTTTCCATCATCAACCTCTTAAAAATATTGTTAATGCTCTTATCAAACCAAACTTTTTCATTTGATAACTTCATAACTTCCATAAACAGTCTAGATTGTAGTTAATTAGTTGTCATTAACACTTGTATATAAAGTAAAAAAAAAAAAAACCAATAGAGTAAATTGAATTGATGATATTTATTTACATTGCTTTATGGGAAATATTTAATTTTGGTACTTTGATTCAATTTTAGTTCATATAAACTATGAATACCCATAAAAATCAAATTATACTGTCAAATTGACATGATTCACTAATTTTCTAAATACTGAAATTTTAGCAGTCTATTACATTTATAATATATAAAAATATATTCCTACTAAAATAATTTTCATTTTTGATGGGCTTTTATGGTGTTTTAGGTTCCTTTTGAATTCCATATCTTTCAAGCATTCTCCAGCTTTGAGAAGAAGAAACTTGAACATCTGGACTCTTGAATTGTGCATAATAGCTTTAAGAATAAATTTAAAAACTAAATGAAATAAATGCATTTAAATCTTATTGGAAGATATGCAGCAGATTTGTTTTAGTCAACTTTCTATACCTCCAATAAATTATTTTCTTTCCATTAATGTGTCTTGATTTTTTGTGCTTTTTTTTTTTAACTGAATCTGTCAGTCTTTACTATTATAGGGAAATCACATTATGGAAACTCCTTCTACAAATGCAGATTAACACCAGCTCTGCAACTTATAGCCTTTAGAGAGTTTCCTGGGGCACTGGGAAGCAAAATCATAAATAGTTTGCCCAGAGTCATATAGCTATTTTGTGTCAGAATTAAGACTTCAATCCAGATCTTCTGACACTAAAGTCAGATCTCTTCTATTATAGATTTTTCAATTTGTCATTTTTACATGGTTACTAAAATATTTAGGTACCTATTTAAAGAAAAAAATAACCTATTAGAGGTTTTTCACAAACTCTTATTTCAGCTTGGGAATTTGAACACTTGCCCTAATGGAATGTTGAGTTTCCTACCAAATTTCCTTACTGTCTAAAATTTTTATGTGCTGGTTTTCCGGTTATCTTTTGAAAGATTAAAGGAAATTCTATAAGCAAAAGGTCTAAGAATGGTGCTATTAGAGGAATGGTAATAAGCAAATGTATGTGTATGTAAGAATGAATAGTAGTAAATATAGAATAATGGTAAGTCGAGCCCAAAATAGGCATGAGGATAGGAAAGGATGTGAGGGAGAAGAAGCAAAAGATATTGAATTCCTTGGGGCTACTATTTGATGTCCCATTAGAGAAATAAGGAGTAGCAGGTTGGGGATAACGATGAGTTTAGTTTTTAGACATGGTAAGTCTGAGGTCCCAATTTGACATCCAGGTAAAGATGTCTTGTGATCGCATTTAATTCTCTGGGACTGGAATGCAGGAGTGATAGGGTGGCCTTTGTGAGTAAGAGTAGTAAGGGAGTATCCTATAATGTCCCATACCAAAAAAATTTTGGGGAAAAATATTAGTTAAGATTCTCAGTGGGTTGTTAGGAAACTAGATTATATAGAAACTAAAGGAAAGAACACAAAGATCCTTTTTATAAGTGCTTTTTCTAAGAGGGAAATGAGAGTTTGTTAGAACAAGTCATATTTTGAATTGTTAGAAAATTCCCTTGTTTGTTTGCAGATAACAAGCTGCTCAAGATTGTGAAATATTATGGAAATAGTGATAAGCTCTAGAAAATCCTTTGACTAAGTAGGCAAAATAGTTTGGGTCAGTGAGTGAGTGCAGATATAAATCTGGCATGAGCATTATATAAACTAGAGGCAGTAGATTGGAGGACTTCAAGAGAAGGTAATAGTGAGAAGTTACCTCTCAAGTTTTGTCAGAATTACTTGAAATCATGTTAGAAAAATCCAGTGGTCAAAAGTAGATAAAGAGTTTAGATTTCAAGTTACTAAGACCTCAGAATTTTAACCAATAAGAAAACTGAGGCACAGGCAAATTAGTTGATTTGGCAAGAGGCACCTAGCTAATGTCTAAGGCAGAGTTTGAATACGGGTCTTCCTGATTCCATAGTGCAAGAGAGAAAATTTTTTGTATTTCAGCTAGGTCTTTACTGTTGAGTAGCAAAATATTTATTCCTCTCAGTATCTGTTTGATTTCTTCTTCTAAATCCTTCCACTCCAAGTCCTCTATCTCCTTTTTCTCAGACTACCTTGCTTGCTACTGAGAAAATAAAGGCTCCTTTATACTTCAAAACACATCATTTCCTATTCTCTTCTCCATTTGTGATCTTGATTCTGTATTCAGTCTCCTCTGGGAACTTGTTTCTGTAGATCATCCCTACTTGTCCCTCCCTGCCCCTTTGTTGTAGTATATCTAGAGTCAAAAAGACAGGGACCACAGGCAAAGGCTTAATATCCTGAGTTTGGACCTGAAATACCAGGCCTAGAGCTCGAACGATAGGCAGAAACCCCTTTTCCTATCCTTTTTCTCTTGTATTTCATTTTAGTTAGTCACCTCTCTTTTACCACACAGTCCCATCACCTGCTGCCTTCCTTTTCCATTGTGGGGTATGGAATCCCTACTCCATTATTACCTAACTCCCCTTCAAAGTTGGAGTTCTTAAAATTTCTCATTTTCTTGTGTCAAAAGAAAATTGACACCCCCTGAGAAACCACACCCACTCCAGTGCTAGTTTGCAATTTACTCATTCCCTGCTACTCTGGGCATATAATTGGTATATTTGGTATGCTCTTTTCTTCCCTCTGCTACTTCCAGACCTTCCACCTTCTACCGTTGCTCAGCAAACTCCTCTGGGGATAATTCCAACTGTCCGTATCTGTCATCTAAGTTATTGTTTTTCTCCAATCCAATCCCTGCACTTATACTGGGTGACCAGTATATAATACATTTATGCCTCTTGAAGTACATTGGCATTTGAGATCATCTGCTTCCTAAACTCCTACAGCTTGTCTCTACCCCCTATTTTCTAAACTACAGCTTCTCTTTTCCCTTAGGTACACTCAAAGATGATCATATTACACCCGTACATCTTACCATCACCTGTGTAACTGCTCCTCCATGATCCTTGGTGAAATTTTGAAAATCCTTTTTCTAATTAAGATCTCCTTTAATATGATCAAAAGTAAACAGGATAGAAGGTTTTGTAAAAGATGAAAGACAGTTTTGATTACAATGATTTCATAGGAATAAAAGCAATGCATGTTGAATAATAAGGAAAACTTTTAAATGGGAAAAGTTTTGCATTGAGTATAACCAGTAAAATTTGGGCAAATTACTTAACATCGTAGGACCGTAGGCATGTTTTTGTTTTGTTTTTTTTTTAAGACTAGAAGGTGCTGACTTAATTAGGAACTTCTTCACCTTGCAATTCCTATACCAGTAAAATCAAAGGACCAGTTCCTATTCCTGTATACGGCCAAAAACCATTTCCCAGTAGAGAAGACATCAAAGGATATGAATAAGATTTTCAAAACACCCAAAAAAACATCACAGACAGGTGGAAAAAATGGAGATTAGAGCATAGACACTGGGAAAATGGTACACTTTCACTATTGGTGGATCTGTGAACTCATTCACCCATTCTGTATAACAATTTGGACTTCTGCAGAAAAAAAATACTATTCAGGTAAAAAAAATGAAAGTTCCTTATATACCAAAAGATAAGTAGAAAGCAGAACTACAAAAAGTGGATGATCATCAGCTAGGGAAGGCTGAACATCTTATGGTATGCAAATGTAATGGAATCATTTTATTATAAGAAATGCTGAATAGATTTCAGAGAAGCATGGGAAAACTTATAGGAACTGATGTAGAGTGAAATAAAATTAAGAGAAAACCCAAGAATTACAATAATACTAAAAGGTAGCAAAAGTGGGACCAAACTTGGTCCCATAAAACAGATAAAGAAACCTTTTTTGAAATTTGTGAAGGAAGCAGTATAATTATGAGAGGAAACAGTATTTGCATATTTTGTCTTACAGTTTTATACTAGTAGTTGTTTTTCCTTTATACTAACAGTTTTTTATTGATTACAAAAGTAGGTTCAGTTTTGGAGAGCAGAAAATGACATTAAAAAATAAGGTACAAATAAATCATTAAGAAAGCTTGTTGCATGGAATTGTTCAACAAGTATTAAACACCTGGTGTGTAGACCACTGTCCTATATATAGTGAAGGAACTAGAAAAACCTAGATAAAATGTGGTTCAAGCCCTCAAGATTACATTCTAGTACAGTTATAAACCACATTCAGTTACCTATATAACTGTAATACAAATTACATGCATCTGAGAGGTCCAAAATAAAATCCCATGTGAGGTATAAGCAGGGATATCTAAACTGAAATTATTTGGGAATGAGAATACATTTTTTAAAGAAATGTGTCCTGCTCAATTTCCAGTCTAACCAGTCTAATCCTATTAATGTAACTGAATTAATAGTACTAGCTGGAGTTCTTA
Organism: Notamacropus eugenii; assembly: GCF_028372415.1. Taxonomy (NCBI): domain Eukaryota; kingdom Metazoa; phylum Chordata; class Mammalia; order Diprotodontia; family Macropodidae; genus Notamacropus; species Notamacropus eugenii. Next base: position 280,539,321 of record NC_092873.1, read on the forward strand.
TTCCTAGAAACACAATACCATGAAGTGTATGAGGTAGAAAAAAAGCTATCCTTTTCATGCAATAATCTGTTAGAAACAGCTGGATGAACTTGCCTACTACAATTCATTTCATAAAATCTAATTTGTGGTTATCACCCTTCACAAAATGTTTACAAGGATACGTTCACTCTAGGAGTTTTGGAATTGCCATTCTTTATGAATGTAAATGCATTGATACTGCTCATTAGAAAATGCATACATATGTCTTGGGAGTGGAAGTCTGGTCCACTGGAATGTCTAGTTACAAAGTGAATGAATGAATGAATGAAGCATATATCAAACTATCAGCTACATGCAAAGGACTAAGTATACATTAAGGAAAACAAGAAGTCCCTACTGTTGAGCTCACATTCTAATGAGGTAGGTAACATGGAAGGCTTCAGTTTCAAATGTAAACGTCTCATGGTTCTTAGAATGCAGTAGCAAAATAGAACAGTAATATCTCTTCTTAATATATTCCCACAGATAAAATCATATCAGTTTCTGATGTTTAGTCATTTCACAGTGACTAGTGATAAGAACTTTCTTTTATGGGGTTTGAGAAGATGTGACAGCACCTGAGAAACAGTTGCCAGGCTGCATCTCCACATTTCTAGAATGATGACTGCAGACACTGGGCTAGAAGTACAGCTATTTCCAAGACTTTTGGCTGCAGAGTTTTGGTCTATTTCCATCAGGGTCAGAGAAAGGAGTCACTTGACGCTGGCCCAATTAGACTCAACCAGAACAAGTATGCATATTAGCAATTAGCTACTGGCCCATTGTAGATTCAGAATACCCCAGTATATAAAGTACTAAGCAGAATTCCTTGAGTGAATGTTAACTTGTTTGTTGCATGTGTAACATGTTTTAGAAATTGGAGGCTGACTCAGGAAAATCAAGGCAAGTCAAAATGTCAGGTGAACAGACAATGGTAGCTTTGTTCATTTATTCCCCTTTGTGTGCTCATGGCTAAATGTTTGGGGGAAGAGCGACTTGATTTATATGGAAAATAGAAGCTGCTACATGAACAGGGCTAGAGTTGGTCATGTAAACCAAACTCCCTTCTTGCCATATGAATCTGCAATTAATGGAATTTCAAGCAGTATAATAATTTGAGAAAGCCTCTATTACTACAGATAGTTCTTTTAGCAGGTTCTATTTTTATATTCATTGTCTGATTTTCAGCAAAATGTAGTTTCATATTTATGTCTTTTAGTCTTTTTATGTTTTTGCTTTTGACTAAGATCATGATCACAACATCTACCCTTGCTTTTTATTTTACTTCATTGGAACCATAAAAGATTTTGCTCCATTCTGTTATTTTAATTATGTCTGTTTTGAGTGTGTTTGTGTAAGCAGTATATTGTTGGATTCTGCCTTTTAATCTGTTCTGCTATCTTACATTTTATGAGTGAGTTCACCCCATTCACATTCATAGATAATATAACTGTTAAGTATGTGTTTTCCTCCTTCCTATTCTTATACTTTTCTTAACTTTTGTTCCCCAACATCCTTTATGAATTTGTTTTGCTTAAGACTAAATCTCTCTGTTAACTTCCCCTCCCTCTCCTCACCTCCTCTTCCATTAATGTTTCCCTAGTGAGTGAAATGTATTTCTGTCCTCAATTGTGAGTGTTCCTTGTGAGAATTCATCCCAGTATTTCACAGGAAATGTATGGTTGTTGTTAATGGTTTTTTCTAAATATCAAATCTCAAGAAAAATCAGTTAAGAAAATCAGCAAAAAAGTACGGTAGTTCTCCTCTGAGAATTAAAGCTTATAGCAATCAACATAGAAACATTACTGTTTCAGGGAAATCCACTGACATGGAGTTGAAAACGAGCAGAAAACACATAGAGTCAAAGGTTAAGGTCAACATTCCCAGGATCAAAGAAAGAAGCATATAGGAAAAGAGGTGGTCACAGTCTCTAATCAGTCAGCCTTGATCATGTTTGTTACCATGTTATAAGTATGTATTTGCAATCTCATATACTGGTAAAAATGAATTATTCTTGCACATAAATACTAATAATTTTATATATGTACATGTATATATATATATATATATATATATATATATATATATATATATATATATATATATACATATATATAAAATTTTTCCTTTTTAACTTGGAATACCACTCATAGAATTTGTAAATTTACCAATACTGTGAGTGGTATTCCAAGTTAAAGAGGTAAAATAATTCCTTAAATGGTCAAGTTTAATGTGATTCTGTGTGGTGCTGTTAACCTTGCTAGCATATCTAAATGTTAACTTATTTGAATACTTCCTAATAATATTTGCTGGTGTATTTCCGTGTTTGAATATTCACTTTAGGCAACAGTCCTTATAAAAATTAGTAAGCTTAATATTTCATTTTTAAGAATGATCACTTTAAAATATTAAATATTTGTGCTGTCATTTAATTTTTAAATGATTTTTGAACCTTATGTTGATGTTCCCTTTTGATATTTTCTATTATCAAATATCTATTAAGTAAAGGTCATTTTTATGTTATTGAAATAATAATATTGTCACTATATATATATAATAATTACAATAAACCAGGCCTTTATTATATATTTTTTAAAGAAAATCTCAGAAAATCTTACTATAAGCTTATCACAGAAAAATGATTCATTTTATTATTATGGCCACTCGTTTTTATTTTAAAATGTGTAAATAAAATGTTATGAAAAATACAGGATAAAAAGATTCAGAGAACCTTTTCTGATTTATTGTTTCTTAAGACTAATATCTCTCTAGAATTTAGAAATAATATATGTGTGTATTCCTCCCTCTAGTTCAGATGAAAGTGGAGTTTAAGTGTCACCACTCCTATCCATTCCTCCTTGTTTATTTAGTTCTCTCTTTGTGCACCAAATTGAGACAATTTTCCCTGTCCTTCATCTCTTCTTCCCCCCCCCACCCCACACTGAGTGTATTTCTTTTCCCTTCTGCTTCCATTTTTCTTTCAAAATTATCAAAACATAACAGAACCATTCCCAAGCCCTCTGTCTAATTAGATTCCCTCTATGACCCTAGATGATAATAGAGTTGTGAAGGGATACATGTATCATTTCCACCCATTAGAATATAAATTTTTGTTGTAATTTCCATCATGTCCAACTCTTCATTAGGGGTTTTCCTGGCAAAGACACTGAAGTAGTTTGTCATTTCTCCTCCTTTTACAGATTTTTTAAAAGCTCATTTTACAGATGAGGAGACAGGCAAATAGGATTATGTGATTTGCCCAGGGTCACACAGCTTGTAAATTTCTGAGGGCAGATTTGAACTCAGTAAAATGAGTTTTCCTGACTTTGAGCCCCACTCTTTATCCACTGCACCACCTAGCTGCCTATAGAATAGTTTGCCCTTCTTTAATCTCTTATAATTATTTGTTTACATTTCTCTTGACTCTTAGACTTTCATTAAAGTTTTTTTTTTTCTTCTATAAGATTCTACTTCATTTCACTGGATAAATTAGTCTTGGGTTTAAGCTTAGATCTTTTGCCTTGTGGTATATCATTCCAAAATTGTCTTCATAATAGTGGCTACTGAATCTTGTGTGATTGACTGTGGTTCTTTAGTACTAGAATTCTAACTTTCTGACTGTATGAATTGTTTATAAGATATTACTGAGAGTTTTTATTTGGGAGTTACTTTCAGAAGGTTACTGGTAGATTCTTTGAATTTCTTTTTTGCGTCTTGTTTCTAAGAGATCCAGGCAGTTTTCTCTTAAGATTTCTTCAAATTTAGTATCTACCTCTTTTTGGTCATAACTTTCAGATAGGCTAATGATTTTTAAATTACCTTGTCTTAATCTCTTTTCTGTATGAATTTTTTTTACTATGAAATATTTTTACTATGAAATATTTTCTTCTATTTTTCAGACTGTTTTTCTTTTTATCTCGTGAAGTCATGGATGACCTTCTGTACCTTTTGTTCCAAGATGTTAAATTTTTTTTTTTAATTTTTCTTCCATGGTTCTTATTTCTTTTCTTATTTTCCCCCTTAGCCATCATTTGGCTTCAAAAAAAATTTTAGCTTTTTTTCCCTTTTAACTCTTGCTTTCTTCTAGCAATTTGGTTGGAATTCTATCCAAACTTTTGGGGAGGGAGGGAGGGAGGGAGGGAGGGAGGGAGGGAGGGAGGAGAGAGAGAGAGAGAGAGAGAGAGAGAGAGAGAGAGAGAGAGAGAGATGGATATACATACATACATACATATATATTTGCTTATAGATATTTTTCAATCATTCTCTTTTTCTTGAGCATATCTGTTACCATAATACCTCTTTACGATAGATTATTTCCCCCCAATTCTTCCAGTTTACTTCCTGCCCCTAAACTTTATATTGGGTCAGGCTCTCCAAAATTCTGAGGGGAATTTCTCAATTTAGCTTTTATCCTCTTGGGTGCTTCTACTGTTTTCTTGGGGTGTTGAGTATTGATCCTAATATCTTGGAGATAACTTGGATGGAGGCCCTGTGAATTTTCAATACTCCCAAAGTGTTTTGATCCAGCAAAAAGCCTGGTCACTCCCCTCCTGGTCTGAGCTATATAAGTTCCTGACCTGGGTTTAGGTCTCCATTACATTACTTTTGTCTTGCCCCTGGTTGGAAGTTCCAGTAGACTGCTGCTGGTCTGAGTCACAGTCAACCAGCTGGAAAGCACTGCTGATTCAGATAGAATTGTAGGTTCCCTTGATCCCAATTTCATACCCTGGGTTTTTACTGCTGATTTCAGACTGAACTAGAAGCTAGAGCTGAAATACTGCTGCACTTCTGGTGTCAGAGCAACACAGCTATTGGTGACATCAGAATTTGTTCCTCATTACATGTACTGGATGCTCCTAGGGTACTCTTCACCCTAGAATGACATCCTTAGACAAAGATCCCTCCTCAGTATCTTTTAGATTTGTGACCCAGCACTGAGTCATAAGTAACTGACCTCCCTGTTGTGCACTGTTATGAGTCTGGCTGGGATCTCTTCTTGCTTTGGGGAATAACTTCAGTCCTCTTTTAGTTCTTGTGTGCTAGAACACTGCCTGCCTCTGGCAGATCTATTCTCTAGTATCCTCAAACCTCTCCATCTCCCTATGCTGACCTGGACTGCAAAAAATATTTTTTTATTTTATTTCTCTATCCATATTTGATCTCGTGTGTTTTTTTTTTTTTAATCTTTGTGGAACAGGCGTGTGGGAGAATTCTTCCGTCAAGAAGGTTTGAGGATTGAGGAAAAATCTATTTGTTAATAAAGAGATCTTTGGTGGCTTCATAAAAAGGGGTCTCAAATAAATGATGAAGTCAGAAGCTAGATTAAAAGGGTTTTTCAAGGTATTCCAAGGGCAAGAGAAATATAGGATGATAGCTACTGGACATGACAGGCTCTTGAGAGAGATTTTTGAGGATGAGGAAGACTTTGATATATAAGAGGAGCCAGTAAGTAGGAGAAGGTTGATCAGAGAGAAAGTGAGGATGACAGTGGGGGGGGAAGTTTGCTGGAGAAACTAGAAGGTAATGAGACCACAGTGAAGGAAATAATAGGGGGGTGATATCAGTAAAGTTAGATGAAGAGGAGGGTAGGAGAAGCAGGAGTGCTGGCAAACTGTCTCAGTTATTTTCAGTGAAGGATGATGCAAGCTCTTCAGCTAATGATGGGGGAGGAGAGGGTGCTTAGGGTAACATGGGAAGCAGGAACAAAGAGACAATTTCAAACAGATGCTATGGTGAGTGAGATAGCAAATCAGGACTTCCTAAATGTAGACAGCCCAGTTAAGATTAACTAGCATTCATTTTTAATAGACCCAGTCAACCTAGTTTTGTAATTTTCTCTAGTTTCATTCCATCCTTCATGAGTGGAAGAGGAGGATCCTATTAAATTATTTTTGTTTATGATTACCACTACTATAAATAGGCCATACCTATCTGCCCAAAGTTAAATCTTCTAAGTTGTGAGTAGTTTTCACAATTTTTCTTTCACTTCTAATCCTTTTTAAAAACCTCTAAAAGTGACAAACTTGGTTATTTTGTTTTTGTACAGGTATGGGCCACAAGCAAGTTAAACAAAAGATTTTAACACAAAATGGCAAATATTACCTCGTAATTATCACTTGGAAGGTTAGACCTTTGGCTGGAATATGGCTTTGAAAGTATATACCTATTCAAAAGAAAGACGAATGGTAGGGTATTATAGAGTGGAGATATACAATCTGGGAGACAGAATGAAGACACATGGTGGATCATTGGATATAGAAAGAAACAATATTGTCATAAGAGTATACTGAAGAGCATTTAGCATGGAAATAAATGAGAAGTTCAGGATATCAATTATGAGCCTAACACTGGCATGGGGAATGTTAATTGTCCAGACATCTGTTAGAGTTCTTGTTGTAATAAAGGCAGATCAACTAGTCACTTCTTTATTTCACTTGATAACAATTTCATCTTTCAAAAGGCAGAGAGGACAAACAGCAATATTTTATGCTGGGTCTCCTTTTCACCAACAGGATCTAATTGCTTAGGCCGAAATGATGAAAACTGCAGAAAACTGACCATTCCATCTTAGAGTTGATAATAGAGGAGAGGAAAATTGGGCTGTGTGTGATATATAGCCTTGAATTAGGAGAATAGATTTCAAAAGACTCAGATAAAGGAAAAGAATCTACATACACATCCATATATAGCTTCTTATGAACATATGTGTGTGTGCGTGTGTGTGTAACACATGCAATATATGTGTGTATATATTAGGGATACATCCATGTGCCTTCAGTAGATTCTTTTAAATCTAGTTGCTAACTATTTACTAGTAACTCCAGTGTGTTTTTGTATGTATGTATGTGTGTGTGCATACACATACACACACACATATATATATATTTTACAATTTGTCACTTGATTATATACAGTCCTCCATTTTGCATATGTAATGATGTGATGATGATAATAATAGTTCCCATTGTTTGTATACATACATAAGCAAGCGAGTGATCTAGCAAAGTAGATAGAGGTTAGCTTGGAATAAAGAAAACCTACTCTCAAGTACTTCATTTGATACGATTCAGCTACTTGACCATGGGCAAGTGACAATTTCTCAGGTCCCTAAGCAACTCTCTCTCTACAACAGTGAATTGCTACTGTGGAGAGAATGTCCATGCTAGCTCTTCCTTACATCAGTGAAATCACATTTAGGGGAGATGGATGTAGGTCTCTAATATATATATATATATATGTTATGTTATATTATATATATTATATATATATGTACATGCACATATATATCACAGATGTATTATATGTATGTGTGTTTGTGCATCTATGTGTGTATGCATATAGGTATATAATGTAGTTGTAGATTTTACCATAAGTATTTAAAATTTCATTAATAAATTAATTTAATTTTAATAAAATAATTTAATAAAATTAATTGCTAATAAAATTAATTTATTTGTTTTCAGTTTTCAGCAATCACTTCCATAAGTCTAAAATTTTCTCCCCCTCCTTCTCTCCTTCCTCCCCAAGATGGCATGCAATCTTATATGGGTTCTACACATACAATCATATTAAACATATTTTCACATTAGTCATGTTGCATAGAAGACATAAAATGAATGAGAGAAACCATGAGAAAAACCAAAGCAAAATATAAAACAAGAAAAAAATAGTCTGCTTAATTCTGTATTCTGATTCCATAGTCCTTTCTCTGGATGTGGATGGCATTTTGCCTCAGAAGTCCTTTGGGAATGTTTTAGGTCCTTGCCTTGCTTTGAAGGGCTAAGTCTATCAGAAACAGTCCTTGCACACTGTGGCTGTTACTGTGCATAATTCTCCTGGTTCCACTCATTTAACTTAGTGTCAATTCATATAAGTCTTTTCAGGCTTTTCTGAAGTCCTGTTCATCATTTCTGATAGCAAAATAGTATTCTATTACATGCATATACCACAGTTTCTTCAGTCATTCCCCAATTGATGACCATTGCCTCTGTTTCTAGTATTTGGCCACCACAAAGAGAGCTGCTATAAATATTTTTGTACATGTGGGATCTTTTCCCTTTTTTAAGATCTCTTTGGGATACAGTCCTGGAAGGGATATTGCCAGGTCAAAGGGTATACACATTTTTGTAGCCTTTTGGGCATAGTTCCAAATTGCTCTCCAAAATGGTTGAATCAGCTCACAGTTCCACCAACAATGAATGTGTTCCAAATCTCCCACATCTTCTCCAACATTTGTCATCTTCATGTTTTGTCATGTTAGCCAGTCTGATATGTGTGACATGGTACCTCAGAGTTGTTTTGATTTGCATCTCTCTAATCGATAATGATTTAGAGCATTTTTTTTATATGACTATACAGCTTTAATTTCTTCCTCTGAAAACTGCGTGTCCATATCCTTTGAACATTTATCAATTGGGGAATGACTTGTATTCTTGTAAATTTGACTCAGTTCTCTATATATTTTAGAAAGGAGGCCTTTATCACAGACACTAGTTGTAAAGATTCTTTCCTCTTTCCTGCTTCCCTCCTAATCTTGGTTGCATTGGCTTTGTTTGTTTAAAAACTTTTCAATTTAATGTAATCAAAATTATCCATTTCGTACTTCGCAATGTTCTCTATCTCTTCTTTGGTCATAAATTTCTCCATTCTCTAAAAATCTGACAAATACACTATCCCTTGCTCCCCTAATTTGTGTATAGTATCAGCCTTTATACCTAGATCATGTCAGCATTTGGACTTTATTCTTGTGTACAGTGTCAGGCATTGTTCTATGCCCAGTTTCTGCCACCCTATTCAATTATCCCAGCAGTTTCTGTCAAACAAATCCCAGAACCTGGGATCCTTGGGTTTATCAAACAGGAGACTGCTATATTCATTGATTACTGTGTCTTAAGTACCTACCCTATTCCACTGATCTACCCTTTTGTTTCTTAGCCAGTACCAAGTGGTTTGGATGATTGCTGCTTTATAATACAATTTGAGATCTGGCAGGAGTAGGCTCCCTTCCCCAGCATTTCTTTTCATTATTTCCCTTGATATTCTAGACCTTTTGTTCTTCCAAATGAATTTTAATATTATTTTTTCTAGCTCTAGAAAATAACTTTTTGGTAGTTTGATATGGCACTGTATAAATAAATTAATTTAGGTAGAATTGTCATTTTTATTATATTATTTGGGTCTATCCATGAGCAACTGATGTTTCTCTAATTATTTAGATCTGACTTTTTTTGTGTGAAAAATGTTTTGCAATTGTGTTCATATAGTCCTTGGGTTTGTTTTGGCTCCCAGATATAGCGTCTACAGTAACTTTAAGTGGGATTTTTCTTTCTATCTCTTGCTGTTGGACTTTGTTAGTAATATATAGAAATGCTAATGATTTATGTGGGTTTATTTTTTATCCTGCAACTTTGCCAAAGTTGTTTATTATTTCAAATAGTTTTTTTTTACTTGATTCTCTAGGATTCTCTAAGTATATCATCATATCATCTGCAAAGAGTGATAATTTACCTTCTTTTTTGCCTGTTCTAATTCCTTCAATTTCTTTTTCTTCTCATTACTAAAGATAATATTTCTAGTATCATATTGAATAACAGTGGTGATAGTGGACATCTTTGTTTCACCCCTGATCTTACTGAAAATGCATCTAGCCTTTCCCCATTGCATATAATACTTGCTGATGGTTTTAGGTAGATACTCCTTATAATTTTAAGGAAGGTTCCATTTATTCCTATGCTCTCCGGTGTTTTTGATAGGAATAGGTGTTGTATTTTGTCAAAAACTTTTTCTGCATCTATTTAGATAATCACATGGTTTCTGTTAGTTTTGTTGCTGATATGATTAATAATGCTGATAGTTTTCCTAATATTGAACAAGCCCTACATTCCTGGTATAAATCCTACCTGATCATAATTATTATTTTCATGATAAGCTGCTGTAATCTTTTTGTTAATGTTATTTAAAATTTTTGCATCTATATTCATTAGGGAAATTGTATATAATTTTTTTTCTCTATTTTGGCTCTTCCAGGTTTAGGTATCAGAACCATAGTTGTATCATAAAAAGAAATTGGTAGGACTCTTTCTGTGCTAATTTTCCCAAATAGTCTCTATATTATTAGAATTAATTGTTCTTTAAATGTTTGATAGAATTCCCTGGAGAGAGAGAAAGAGAGAGAGAGAGAGAGAGAGAGAGAGAGAGAGAGAGAGAGAGAGAGACAAAGAGAGAGAGAGAGAAAGAGAAAGAAAGGAAGGAAGGAAGGAAGGAAGGAAGGAAGGAAGGAAGGAAGGAAGGAAGGAAGGAAGGAAGGAAATGATAAGCAGGCAGATTTCAGAAAAAACGTGGAAAGATTTATATGAACTGATGCTGAGGAAAGTGAGCAGAACCAGGAGAACACTGTATATGGTAATGGCAACATAAAAAAAGAAAAAGGTATATTCCTTTCTATCCCCATTCAATTTTCTTCAGTCATCTATCTTATCTACCTTATCCAGAGTTCTATTCACCTCCTTAACTTCCTTCTTCTTTATTTTGAGGTTGGATTTATCAAGTTCAGAGGGGGGGGGGGGGAATGGTTTGAGGTCCCCCACTAGTATAGTTTTGCTGTCTATCTCTTTCTGTAACTCCCTTAACGTCTCCTCTAAGAACATGGATGTTATACCACTTGGTGCATAAGTATTTAGTAATGAAATTGCTTGGTGGTCTATGGTACCTTCTGGCAGGATATAGTTTCCTTCCTTATCTCTTTTGATTAGATCTATTTCTGCTTTTGCTTTGTTTGAAATTAGGATTGCTACCTCTGCTTTTTTTACATCAGCTGAAGCATAATCTGCTCCAACCTTTTATCTTTATCCTGTGTGTATCCCCCTGTTTCTTGTGAATGTGTTTCTTGTAAATAACATATTCTAGGTTTATGGTTTTTAATCAATTTTGCTATCTGCCTCCGTTTTATAGAAGAGTTCATCCCATTCACATTTATGATTACTGTGTCTTTCCCTTCATCCTATTCCCCCTCCATTTATGCTTTTAGTTCTCCCTTCTCCCTTCCCCTCCACAAGTTTTATTTTTGATAACCGCCTCCTTCAGTCTTCCCTGCCTTCTATCATCCCCCCTCCCTTTTATTTCCCTTTTCCCTTACTACTTCTTCCCTCCCTATTAACCTTCCCTCCCTTTTCTTTCCCCTTTCCTGTTCCACTGCATATAGGGCAAGTTAGATTTCTATATTTAACTCAGTATGTTATACCTTCCTGGAACCAAATCACATGAGAGTAAATCTTAAATAGTGCTCATCTCCCTCCCCTCTTTCCCTCTACTACATGTTTTTGTGCCTTTCCCTGGGATGTAATTTACCTTTTTCTATCTCTTTTTCTCTTCTCCCATTATGATGCTTTTGCACCCTTAAATCACATTTTTTATCATCACATCAGTTAATTTATATCCACTTCCTCTATCTATTCCTTTTAAATGCCATAATAAATATACAATTCTCAAGATTAACAAGTATCATCCTCCCTTTTAGTGATGTAAACAGTTTGCCCATATTGAATAACAAGTTTATTTTGGGGTTTCTTTTTCCCCCCGTTTACCTTTTTTTGCCTCTCTTGAGTCTTGTGTTTGAAGACCAAAATTTCTAGTGAGATCTGTCCTTTTCATCAGGAAGGTCTGGAAATCCCTTATTTCATTGAATATGCCTCTCCTTACCTGAAATATTATGCTCAGATTTGCTGAGTAATTGATTCTTGGTTGTAGTTCCAGCTCCTTTGCCTTATGGCATATCATATTCCAATCCCTCTGATCTTTTAACGTAGAAACTGCAAGGTCCTGTGTGATCCTGATTGTAGTTCCTTGATATTTGAATTGTTTCTTTCTGGCTGCTTGTGGTATTTTATCCTGTACTTGATAGTTCTGGAATTTGGCAACAATATTCCTTGGCATTTTCAATTTGGGATATGTTTTTTTTTTGTTTTGTTTTTTTTTTGCCCATCAGAAATGTCATTTATTACAGAGGTCAGAAGAGTGATCACCAGGGACAGTCACTGTGGGGGGAGGGGGAGATCAGGGCTCCAACACTGATTGGAGAGTAGGGATTCAAGGCTGGGGAGAATCAGGGAGGGGGTGCCCACATGCCCCAGGGGGTCTGCTTGCCTGTCAAGGCTCTCTCCTGTTTCCAATTTTAGAAGGAGGCTGGGTAGAGGGTGTAGTATGACTGGGTCAGGTCGGTGCTAAGGCTGAGGGGAAGGGGAGGAAGGGTCCCCCCCTCTTTCACATGTACTCACAATACTGATCTCTTGGAGGGTGAGAGGAGGGGGGGCATCCCCTCCCCCCCCTGCCAGGTTATAAGAGGAAGGAGTTAGTGTTAGGGGGTGAGGGTCCTGGGGGCATCATGGGAGGCAGACAAGGCCCCCCACCTAGGGGTGAGATGAAGGCCAGTGGGGCCCCAGGACCAGGGGGCACAGGGCTGAGATGTAGCTGGTTCAGAGTGAGTGGCTGGAGGTAGAGGCTGGAAAGGATTGGCGAGGGATGGACCAGGGGTTGTGCCAGGTGCTCCAATTGGCAGGAAGGGGTTGGAGGCCTTGGGTCCTGGGGGGGGCAGGCTCTGGCTGAGTCACCAAAGAGTCCAGGTCCAGGAGGGCAGCATTGGGTCCCAGGAAAGATTCTGGCGTTTTCCATGTCGGGGGCATGGGGGCTGGTAGCACTGTAAGTCGGGGTTCCCCATGGCCTCTGCCAGGGAGCCCCCAACCCCACTGAGGTCAAATGCTCCGGGGCTTCGTGCAGGGACCTCTCTGGCCAGAGGCTCCAGTTCCCTGGTGCTGCTGCCTGAGGTAGGCAGTGCTGTCCGAAGGCAATTAAAGTCAGAGAATTCATCTGGCTCTGCATCGAAGCCTCCAGTCACTGGGGTGTCATTAGTGTTGGGCTTGGCTGGGGAACTTCCCCACAGGTCTGAGAAGGATGGCGCTGGTGTCCATGGGTCAGCGGTGGTGGATGGGCCGCTGACTGGTGCCCCACTTGGGCCATCAGCTCCCCACCCCGGGGTCTGGGGTCCCCCTCTTTCCAGCAGGAATCAGCTGCAGGGCCTGGGGTAGAGTGGGTCTCCAGGGGTCCACAGAGGCAGGTGTGGGAGCCAGACCCCCCCCCCCCAGGGGTCAGCTGAGGGTGAAACAGGGGGTCCTGGGGGCAGGGATCAGAGGACAGCTGCAAGTACAGGACCGCCCCAGGGATCGGGGGGGGGGGGAGGGGGGGGGCTGGGGCTGTGAAGACATCAGCCAGATCCATGAGAGACGACTCCTCCTTGCCCATAGTCTCTCTCTTGCTTTCCTCAATGGCCATCTGCAGTCTCAGGTCATCGCCCCAACGAATCTGCTCCTCCTTGTCATGCTTCTCCCAGCTCAAACTAAGGGTCAGCTGGAGCTGGACGTCATCCTCAGGGCCACAGGATGGGGTCTGGTCAGCCTCTTCCTTGCTCATGGCCAGGGCCAGCTGCAGCTGTAGCTCCTTCCCCCCACTACTCTGGGGCCAGACCTGCTCTGCCTCTGGGGGCGCCCCGGACCCCACGGCTGCTGAGGATGCTGTGGCCATCTGGGCCAGCTTCCCCTTGGTCTTGAGGGCGTGGGCCCTCTCTTCCCGCAGGCAGTTCTCGTCCCTCAGCAGGGCCACCAGCTGCTTGGTCTTCTCCTGCACGTTGACGCCCTGGTCCTTGCCGTCCCTGTCCACGTACTGGAAGTCCTTCAGGGTCTGCACCCCGTACATGTTCTCCTTGCACTGCTGGGACACGCTCTCGGAGCCAGTCTTGATCAGGTACTCCATGAGAGACGTGTCCTTGCCGTGGTTATTGAGCCGCTTCCAGATCATGCTCATGATCTCCAAGAAGGCGACCAGGTTGTAGGTGAGGTCAGTGATCTCGGACATGAGGGAGCTCGAGGGTCCCCAGGAGTCATTGCTGGTGGCCTTGCGCACCTTGATGTCCCCCTTCGAATAGTTGTGCATGATGTTCTTCATCTGCCGGCGCAGCACAGCAACGAAGTCGACGTGACTGCGGGAGCACCCCAGGCCGCGGGCGGGGCCCAGGGAGTCGGTCACCGCATCTTGGGGAGCAGAGGCCAAAAGAAGCGCTGAGACAGTGAGGTGGGTGTGGACCAGAGGACCAGCATGCTCATGGCCCTCAGCTGTGTGCAGACCTACTGGGTGCAGACCAACGCCAAAAGCCCCTGGCCCCACCCCTACCCCCCAGGTCCTTGCACCATCTAGGACCCAAGCCCAGAGCCTCCGTCCAGCCCAGAGAGGCCCAGGAGGGACAAGACAAGGCCAAGAGCCGGGAGGGAAGAAGATGCTGGACAGCTAGCCCAGGGTCTGGGCAGGGAGCTTGGGATATCTTTAAGGAGGTGATCAAGGGATTCTTTCAATGTCTTTTTGCCCTCTGGATCTAGGACCTCAGAGCAGTTTTCTTTGATGATTTCTTGGAAGATATTGTCCAAGCTCGTTTTTTCATCGTGGCAATAATTCTTAGATTTTCTCTCCTGGATCTGTTTTCCAGGACAGTTGTTTTTCCAATAAGATATTTTACATTTTCTTCGGTTTTTTCATTCCTTAGATTCTATTTGACTGATTCTTGATGTCTCCTAGAGTCATTAGCTTCTACTTGCCCAATTCTAATATTTAATAGATTGTTTCCTTCGGTTAACTTTTGCATCTCCTTTCCCATGTGCCCAATTATTCCAGGTAGGTTTTGTGTCCCCTTATACATTTGCCTAATTTTCCTTTTCAATTCTTCAGTGAATTGTTTTTTCATATTTTTAAAATCATTGGTTAATTTTTCTTCTACCTCTCTAATTTGGCTTTTAAAATCCTTCTTGAGCTCTTCCAAGAATGCTTTTTGGGCTTGAGACCAGTTCATATTCCCTTCTGAGGTTTCAGATGTGAGTACAGTTTCAATGCTGACCTTTTCAGTATTTGTATTTTGGTCTTTGTCCCCAGAGTAAGATTTTATGTTCTTTGCTTTTCTCATTTGCTTCTTGCTCATCACGATTGCCTTTTCCCTGACTTTTAAAGTGGATCTCTGCTTCTAGGGCACGGGGGCTCTGTTCTGCATCTCTTGTGCTGAGAACTTAAGGCTTTGTGTGTTGTGGCCTCTGGTTCTTTCAGCTAGAAGCTATAATGGCAGCTTCTAAGCTGCAGCTTAGCTGGTGCTGAGCTGGCTGGTGTGCCAAAAAAGAGGTCAGATGAAGTCTTTCTAAGTTTCCCAAGGGTTAGCCTGAAGTTCACTGCATGAGGTGTGGGGGAGGGGTGATCTGGCCCCTGGAGGTTTCCTCCTCCCCTGAGCTAGAGCGAAAGCAGACTCAGTGATTGGTAAACCCCTTCTGCACTGGTGTCTGTCCAATTCCCCTGGCTGTGCTAAGGCATCCTGGTGTTGGTGCTTTCGAGCTCTTCCCTTCTGGGACACTGGATCTCCCCCTTGTTTGCTGAGGTAGGGATGTTTGGGACAGCTCCGGTCCTGCACTGGTCCCCTTCAGCCACAGCAAGAGGGACTCTCCTTGGCAATCTCCTTAACCTCCTGATTTGAGAGACTGTTTACCCTTTCAGCTGATCCCATTATTCCAGGATTTTTCCTGGGGCAGTATTCTCTAGGTTTTTTAATGCCAACAAGAGAATGGAGAGAGTACTTACAGTTTACTTTGCCATATTGGCTTCTGGAAGTTCAAGTACAGGACTTTCAAACGTTTAATCTGTGGGCTAATAGTCTCAGGAGTGGCTGCTGCTGTTACCAGGCCCTGTACTTCTCTCTCACTCAGTTCTGCTGGACTTCCATCCTGTGCTAATATGTTTGAGAAGCCACACTGCTGCTTCTGATTCAGTCCACTCTCGCAGTTCCTGCTTTGCTCCCTCTGGCAGTTCCTGCTTTGCTCCACTATGGTGAAATCTGCACTGATAGAGCCTGTATACTCTGTGCTCTCCCAGTCCCGTGTAACAGATCCTTCCTATAGACCTTCCAGGCTGTCTTGGGCTGGAAATATGTCACACTAACTCCTAGTGGATTCTGCCACTATAAAATTTGTTCAGATTCTCTTGTTAAAGTTATCTGAAGGAATTTGTGGTAGAGCTAAGGTGAGTCTGTTCTCTCATGCCACCATCTTGGCTCTGTCCCTGCCATAAATATTTAAATACAAGGAAGATTATTGTGCCCTCAGGTAGATGATGGAAGTTTTCACAGAGAAATAAGTGTATAATTGAAACTTAAGAGATGGATAGTATTGAGAGAAGGGGGGAAACATTCCAAATCAGGAGTTTGATTTGAGGTTTTTCTTGCTAAGTAACAGGAAATAAAGTAGTAAAATAACTAGTGATAAGTTTTGGTTTGCTCTCAGTAACCTGGTAATTCACAAATTACCTTGGAAAAATCAACGATAACAAGTGCTGCAATTCCACAATATAATGAAATTTATTTGCAGCAGTGTGTAGATTACTGTTTAACAACCAGTTTGGGGATAAAAGTAGAAATGACACATTTAGGTTACTTTGCATTATTAATATTTTCTCCACCACTCTTTAAAGTATAATCAACAAAACAAATAAATCAAGGTCTTATTTGTAACATTTGAGTATTTCTAAAGAGAAAGTGCTCATACTCAAAATTTAACAATCAGGGAGAAGTACTTAGAGTTGATTCTAGCAATCCTTAATATCTACCAGCTGATAAGGTTTACTTTCTCCTGATTATCAACATAAGGAATGACATTTATCTTGTTTTATAATTAATAACTTAGAGGAATTCTAGTCAGATATCTTTATGTCCTTAGAATATGAAGCATGTTGGTAATTACTTTTGGAATTGTTATTTCTGAGATATAAAAGTAAACATCTGTTCTCAAATTAGAATGGAGTACTAAAAAAAAGCAAAACAGATTTTTCCTCATCAATTTCAATTTGTGATGTTCTTATATCATTTTAAAATTTATGACATCTGTAATGTATACATGTGCATGCATACACATCGTTGTGTTTCTCCTTCATTTTCAAAGAGGACCATGATATCAGGGAAATGATGACATGACTTGCAGTTGACTTTGATTTGAGTGAGGGAGGGCTGTGCAAGGTCACCAGCTTTACTTTCTCCTCCTGAGCCATCTGGAGCCAGTGACCAGATATTCATCTGGATTCCTGGAGATGGCCCAGGATTCGATGGGAGACCTTTGCCCTTTTAGGCTAAGATCTTTTCCAGTACTCACTTAAAGTGAGGTAATGCTCATTCAGGGAATAAGGCCTCGCCTCTTTAAGAAGTGAGTTAAGGGTTGGCCCCTTTAATTAAGAAGAAAACAAAACAAAACAAAAAATCAAGCTGGTAGGGGAAGACCCTCAGGGTTGTTGTTCCAAAGAGAAACAGCTACCATTGACATTCATTCTAAATTCACTCAAAGACTGAAGAGCCCAAAGTACAGCCATTAAGTGGAAGTTGGCCAGGGACCCATTGTGGTTGAATGTATGATCTTCAGAGTGAACTGGGAGGGAGGGAGGAAGGAAGGACGGAAGGAAGGAAGGAAGGACATACATACATGTATGCATGCATACACATGTGTGTATATGTATGTGTGTATATGTACATGTATATAAGTGTGTATATATGCATACATAGATATATAAATACATTTACATATATACATACATACATACATACATACATATATATATATATATATATATATATATATATATATATATATATATATATATATATATATATGCATGTGTGTGTGTATGTATAATAGATGTCCTAATTAGTTATGTTCTCCAAAGAGCTTTTATCTTCTCCCTCTCTTTGGGGATAGTTAGGTGGTACAGTGAATAGAGTGCCCGAAGTCAGGAAGACTCATTTTCCTGAGTTCAAATCTGGCCTCAGATATTTTTTAACTGTGTGACCCTGGGCAAGCAACTGTTGGCTTCAATTTCCTCAATCTATAAATTGAGCTGTAGAAGGAAATGGCAAACCATCTTTGCCAAGAAAACTTCACATGGGATCATTCTGAAGAGTTGGATATAACTGAATAACAACAAACTTCTATGACTCATGACAGATTATTTTGCTTAATACTAGAAAACAGAGTTATGGTTAATAAATGGATGGTAAAAGGTGGTAGATTAGGGAAAAAATTGTCTAAGAATTCCAACTGTCCAAAAAATAAAATGGGTTGCCTTCAAAGGTGGTTGTTCATGATAGGAACTATTCAAACAAGGGATGGTTGAGTAATGACTTGTAGGAAACTTGTAGGTATCCTACAAAGAAGGGTATCCTTTTTTTAGTTATAGGCTGTAGTATATAAAGTAAAATATCTTAGAATTCTTAAGATACTATAGTTCTGTGTATTTCTTCAAATCCACCGAAATCCTAAGCACATCAAGTAGCTAGGCTATGTCAGTGAATAAGCTCTGCCAATAAGTTTGTTCATGGTTAAAGTCTCATCACCTCATTATCACCATCTGGGCCCCCCCAATACCATCTTCATTTAAAGAGGCAGTTCAGCACAGACATATCCTCACTTCCCGGGAGGGGGGGGGGGGGGCAGTTAGGTGGTCCAGTGGATAGAGAACCAGTGCAGGAGTCAAGTGGACCTGAGTTCAAATCTCACCTCAGACACTTGACACGCACTAGCTGTGTGACCTTGGGCAAGTCACTTAACCCCAATTGCCTCATCCTGGGTCATCTCCAGTCATCCTGATGAGTATCTGGTCACTGGATTCAGATGGCTCTGGAGGAGAAGTGAGGCTGGTGACCTGCACAGCCCTCCCTCACTCAAAACAAAGTCAAGTGCAAGTCATGTCATTATTTCTCTGATGGCATGGTCTTCTTCAGCAAAGGACAAATGCACATCCTCACTTCCCATCCACCAGTACTGCTTTAGTGTTTCTCCAATTTTTTCACCTGAGAAAACCTCATCATTCTGCAAGATCCAATGAGCTCTGCCTACTGATGTCTCCTACCTTCTGCCCCTCTGTTTCAAGGGTGGAAACGAACTCCAAAATCTCTTTTTAAAAAGGCAGCTCAGTTCAGAAAATTTCATTTCTCATCTGGCTGCATTATTTTCAGATTTCTCTGACTTTTCCATCGTGAGCCTGGGTCAGGCACCTTGCCAGCTCTATCATTTCCCTCCCTGCTTCTCCCTTTCAGCTTTCTTTTCTATGTTTTTTTGTTTGTGTGTTTTTTCACTACATTAGATAAACTCTTTGAAGGCAGGGGCTGTCTCTCTATTTTTGTATTTGTATTTGCAATGCTTAGCATGGTTTCTGACATGTAGTAGGTGCTTAATAAATATGTATTGACTTTAGGACTTCAGGCTTCAGGGATATCCTGGAGGTGTTGGAAGAATCTATTGTTAAAATTTTCCATTTAACATTTATATCTAAGGAATCACCATATACTACAAATCGGTACTTGATTGTTTGTCTGTTGATTGTCTTCTACACTAAGAAAGGGATGGGGAAAATGTTAATGCAGATTCAACTTAACTGCATGTCTTGTGCACATTTTAAAACTCTGGTTGTTAACCACTTACTGGCATACCCCTACATGAAGCAAATTGATCTGGCCATGTAGCAGCTAGCCCTTTGACCTCCACATGCTTTCGTACTACATGCTTCTGGCATGTTGAAACTCAAGTTTTTGTGTCATTGCTACCTACTTCCTATCAGGTCTTTTATCCAAGTGTGATTTTTGGCTTTTCTTTCTTGTTCTCTGAATTTAAGTGACCATAGATTTAGAGAGACAGAAGAGAATTTGAATATCATGTAGGTCAATCCCTCATTTTATAAATGAGAAAACTGAGGCCCACAGGAGGTCCCAGGTTCTGTAATAATAAGCATTTATATTATGTCAGGGTTTGCAAAGTGCTTTACAAATATCATTGGTTATTCACAGTAATCCAGAAAACGAAGTGCTATTATTATCCTTGTTTCACTAATAAGAAAACTGAGGCAAACAGAGGTTAAAGGAGTTGTCCGGAATCAGGCAGTAAGTGGATTTATGAGGTAGGATTTGGATTCAGGTATCCTGAGTGCAGGTCTAGTACTCTACCCACTGTACCACCCACCTAGGGATTGGTGTTGAGGGAGGTTAGGGAAATAGAAGAAGGGAAGACACTATCTTCTTAGCACCACTGCCTCTCTTGAACTGGTTTTTCATAGTAAGCTGAAGTCCTTAATTCTGAGAGAAATTAAATTAATAACTGGTTATTAAATCAAGGTTAAGGCTTTTTTCTTTTTATTTCCTCATTTGGAGACTAGACTCTGTAGGTCAGTGATCTAGTTCATGAAGAACAAAGCCAATATAATAGATGAGATTGCCCAAATCCTTAGGGAAATTGCTCCTCAAACTTGGATGGGACTTTACCCACCTAGGAGACTTTATTTTTGTTTAGAGGTAAATAAAATCTAATCTAGCTGAATTCCAGCCCTAAGGCATTAAGCCTATGCCCTTGCACCCCTCCACTGGAGTTTAGAGTGACTCAAGTCAGGAGGAAAAAACCAACCAGAGAGGTCTGGGTAGAGATGGATTCCTTTGTCCAGATTGCTGGAGATGGGAGAGACTGAAGACCCCACCTCCTCATTTAAAGATTTATCCTCTCCTTAACTGTTCACTAATCAGGGTTGTGTTGGGGGTGTAAGCTCAGTTTCATGTGGACAGTCTCAGGCAGGTAAAAGTGAGGACTTCTAAACCTTAGAGTTCTCATGAGGCCCCCCAGGGAACAGCTGGGAATTGAGGTGTGAGACCCTGGCTATCTCGTGCATTTCCGCCTCTTCCCCGTGGGAAACTTGCTGGGGAGAGCATCCCACCCTTGAGATTAATCCATGGTCTGAGCACACCTATTGTTGTCTAGCTAAGGGCTGAGAGCAGGCACGGTATTCAGGTGCAAACTATGCGGCAGAAGAGCTTAAGTAAGGTCAGGAAAGCCTGAAGGCGCTCAGCGCTGAAGGGCTCTTAGAGGGTGGAAGGTCCCTCCCCTCTCCCACTCCCATTCTCTTACTGTAAGATCTTTGCCTCCTTGGGAAGAGGATTCCTCTCTCCTGAGGAAGAATTCACCCTGCACATGTAACCAAGACCCTGAATAAAGCCTAACCCTTGTTCGACTCTGGAAAGTCTCTTCTCTCACACGTTTATCCGGTTTGGCCAGCCGAAGACCTGCGACAGGTAAGGAAAGACTCGGGTAGCCCTTAGGCCTCTAGGCCTGACAGGGTTGATTTTTCCTTTTAGGAACATTTCCTTTCAAAAAAATATTTAAGGTATTAAGTGTTTCCATTAGCTGTCTTTGGTCACTTAGAGAATCTACTAAGTATTAATTTATTATCATTAGCCTAATTAATAAATTGATGATTAATTACCCAGAAACTCTTGTCTCACACTTTTCATTTATCTCAATTTCTTAAATTAACTTCCTTAGTTCCTTGTCTTTGTTACCTATCCTGTAGGTATGAATGTCCAGATATCTGAGCCCTTAACCCAGGCCTGCACCACTGCTGCTGCCACTGATTCAGTCACCCCAAGGCCTGTTCCTGATTTGCTGGGGCTGGGTCTTTGCTGATATAGCCTGGGTTGAACTCTGTTTCACTGTCACACAGGTGTGACAGACCTTTCCTGCTGACTTTCTAAGTTTTCTTTGGCATATGTGGATGTGAGGTCTGGAAACTGCCACTGCTACTGCCATTTCAGTCACCCCACTGTCTGTTCCTGATTTTCTGGGGCTGGGGGTGTGCTGATGTAGCTTGTGCTGGCCTGTGTTCCACTCTCACACAAGTGTGACAGAACTTTTCCTGCTGACCTTCTCAATTGCTTTGGGCTGGAAAACTCTTTCATTCTGGCTTTTTATGGGTTCTGCTGCTGAAGAAATTGTATGGAGTCACTATTTTAAGATATTTGGAGGAGTTTGGGGGAGAGTTCAGCTCTTTCCCTGCCTTTACTCCACCATCTTGGCTCAGCCTCAAGCATTTTACAAACTTTAATAGCACTATGTGTATGAAGTATTATAAAGTAAATTACCAGTTATTATAGAGTAGGATGTACATGTTTTATCCTGTGCTTAGACTGAAAGCTTCCTAGGGGCAGGGACCATTTTCCATTTTATTTTGTGTCAAAATGCCTAGCATAATGCCTGGCACATAGAAGGTACTTAATAAATGTTTTTTTTGATAGGTGGATTGATGACACAAGTAGAATGTAACATTCTTGAAGATTGGTAGTGTTTCACTTTTTGTCTTAATACTCTTAGCATCTATCAGAGTGCCTAGCACATAGTAAGAGCTCAAAACATTATTAGTACATGTTGAATTAAAGAGGTGTAGTTTGGCAGAATAGAGAAAGTGCAAGACTTAGAACCCTGAAGAGTAACCTTTATATCCTGCCACTGACACTATTACTTGTGTGACAGTGAGCACATCACTTAATCTCTCTGGGCTTTTAATTTCCTGATCTATAAAATAAGAGAATTGGACTAGAGTGTCTTGCAACTCACATTTTATAATCCTAATGAAATGAAATGGTTCTTTTTTTTTTTTAATACAGGAAAATCTCCCAATAAATAAGGTAGAAAGGATGGGAAGAAGTTATCGCCTAACTAAAGAAGTCTGAAGAGCAGTGATTAAGTTCATTCCCATCTCTAATCACTAGTTTGACAAGATAATCATTCTGTCCTGTGTTCACCTAGGTAAAGGGTAAATTTGGCAGTCTATATCCTTCCAGCCCAATGATGAGCAATTCATTGGTAAACTAAAAAAGATTTTTGTAACTTAGTCTTACTTAAGACATAGCCAGGCTGTGGAGTAGAGGAAGACAGAAACACCATGTTAAGAAGTGGCATTTCTGGGCTAAGGGAGGGAGCTGTGATCAAGAGTCTATCTGTTCTAATTTATACTCCTGGGGCGGAAGGGTGAGGGAGGGTAAGTTTCCCAGAAACATCTTGTGTTATCTTGTTGACTTTTTCTTCAGTCTTCTAAGAGAGGATCACGTTTCTTTTATTAACTTAGAATACTAGAATTCATTTTCTAAGGAAGATGAGGAATAATTCTGAATTAATAGTATGTATTATGTCAAATAGGCTTCTTAATCTGAGGTCCATTAATTCTTTTAAACATTTTTTTATAACTATTTCAATATCACTGATTTTCTTTGTAACCCTGTGTATTTTATGCATAAATAAATATTATTGAGAAGGGATTCACTGGCTTCACCAGACTGCCAAAGGGGCCTGTGACATGCACACACACGTGCACACACACCCACACACACACACATACCACAATCAAACACACAATATTAATAACCACTAAGATCAATCCTTAATTCACACTGGAGTCTTCCTTTTGTGCTGTTTAGTTATAATGGTAAGTAGTATTTTTACAACACAAAACACTGCATATGGTAGCTCATTTGAGTCTCACAACTTATGACGTAGGTGCTATCGTCTTTATTTTACAGAGGAGGAAACAGGGGCCAAGAGAAACAGGCACATTTCTCCAGTCACGGAGATAGTAGATGCCTGAGGACAAATTTAAATTTAAATCATTTTATTTCCAAGTTCAATGCTCTATCCATTGAGTGGCCAAGCTTGACTTAGATGTGACATTTTTTTTCCTGTTTCGTTTACTTAATACCTTTCAAATTGCTCTAATAAAACCGTGAGTGACCAAAATTTTGCTCTCTAGTGAACAATATTAGATTATTCAAGTTTTAATATTATATTTTCTTTTTTTCCATCTCCCCCCTCCTCCTGCCTTCTCCCAAACTGAGCCCCACAAAATAAAGTCCTTTTTAGTTTATTAGCAAATGTTATATGAACAAGAAACTATTCCAGGTATTGCAGATTACAAAGAAAATGGGAAAGGGACTTCAGAAGTACAATCTGAGGATTATGAGAAACTTGTTTAAGATATCTGCTTTCTGGGAGGATATTTTATAGAAGTCAGATGATTTAGAAAAATAGACTTTCTGAACACAGACCTCTTTTTATTTAACTTTTTTTTTGCAGGGTCTTGTAAGAACTCACAAGGTCTGTATATAAGCTATATATATATATATATGCATGTATGTATGTATGAATTCAGGTATGTATGTATGAAAATGGCCAGAGACATAGCAGGCACTCACCAGCCTGATCCAAAGCTAATATGTAAGGGAAACTTTGACCTGCTCCATTTTTTTTTTTTTTCTGACATGGGACCTGTTTGCCTCTCCTTAGAAAGTCTGGAGATCCTATGCTCTTGGGTGCTCATCATATTGGTGAGCAGACACTGGATTGGTTTTACCCTTATGACAGCTCAGAACCCCCAAACTCAAGCAATTCCCCATCTTCAGACTCCCATGTGGTAGGGGTTACAGATATATGCCACCAAACCTATGTTGTGCATATTTAGTAATAAATAACTAGGTGTGAAATGCCTTAGCATCTATCTACACCCCAGAGCTTGCAGATCTTATAGACAAGAACAGCTGAGTTTGACTGCTTACTCAGACACTTACTATGTAATCCTGGGCAAGTCATTTAATTCCTAGTACACTCATTTTTCTAACCTGTAAAATGACAATATTAAGAGCACTTGCCTCATAAAGTTGTGAGGATCAAATGAGATGATATATAAAGTATTGCAAGTCTTAATGGACTATATGAATGATAGTTATCATCATCATCATTGTTTCATTAGAATGCAATGTCAAATTCTTTAAGGGTGCTGACCCTTGTTGGTCCCCCCACCCCACCTTTGATGGAATCCATTGTCCATCTACTCAATTTCCCCTTCATTTCTCTAAAAGAGTCTCCTTTTCCCGTATATCAAGAGCGCATACTATGTTTGAAATTTTGCTGTATTTGAGTTGAGAGGAACTAGGTGTGAATCCTGACTCTGCCAGGATTGTAGACAAATCACTCAACCTCTGGCATCTGTTTCCTCACCTGAAACTATCAAATCCTTCATCTGGACCATCTTTATCTTCCTAATCTAAAGATACATTAAAGGGTGATACTTCTTTATTAAAAGGTCCATGACAGTTAAAAATGAGAGGGGCACTTGATTTAGAATGAGTAAGATGATGTATATTCTGTGCAGGCTCTACTCCTTACTGCTGGCATGACCTGGGGCTGTCATTTAACTTCTATGGGCCTTGATTTCTTCATCTAGAAACTGAGGAGGTTTGGTTTTAAATGACCGAATATCCCTTCTTTTCTATTGTAGCTAAAGAGACAGTGGCTTAACTGTTTCAAAAAAAAAATAATTATTGTGGTCTATCAGAAACAGTGAAGAAAAATTATTAAAGAGGAGTGATCTCGAGTCAGGGGTAGCCACATTGGCCTTCTAGGTCCTTAAGTGTGGTCTCTCAGTCAAAAAGCCCTTAGAAGACGTATGGGTTGACAATTCTGAGAAAATTCCTTATATCAAACTTTGATCTGAATTTCTGGTCAGCATAACATAGGTCCTTGATTAAGGATCTCTAAACGGCACAGAGGGATGGACCAGTTTCCCAGCCATGTAGGGCTAGGTTCAAACAATGCAATAAAGTTTTCTCACAATTCCTATAATTACATAGTATCATTGTCAGGTATAGCTCAAACTACTTGGAAGGCTCACAATGGGCTACTTTTGAGAATGGAGATTTACATGTACCCTAGTAACCCATTCTTAGTGTCCATTTAACCAACATATTTTGAGTCCCAGACGTGTCATGTAGTTATCTGATCCCTATATGTCTTCCCTTGGACAATATGTTTATTTTCAGGATAACTCTAAAAGGGGCTATACTTCTCTGGTTACAAATCTAGAGGTTCCTAGATAATTCTGACATAATATATTTTAGTACAGTCACATAAAGTTAGTTCTCCAATTTTGAAACTTTAGAGAATTTTAGTTTATTTGTTGTTGCTACCTTACTTAAGTCCAGTACCTAATATAAAAATCTTTTTAAAAAGTTATGAGGGTTCAACCATAACAAGAGCTTTTTTGCCTTTCAAATGATCAGACAGATACTTTAATAATGGGGATGTAATTTCACTTTCTTTATTATTACCTATACAATTTATGTGTAAAATCTTATTTTAACTTAGAGAATTTATTACTAAAACATATTCAAAGCCTGAATTTCCATGATAGATAAATATGGAAGCCAATCATAGAATATACACAGTGAATATACAGATAACTATACAATGAAATTGTACTCAACAAGTATAAGAGAGAGGGAGTCAAATTAAGTTCTTTGTGAGGTCTAAAACAGAACAAAGTCTGTAGCTTACTGGAAGAACCAGGGAAGGCTTCATGATGGAGGTGACATTTTAACTGAGCTTCAAAATTGGATGAAGATAGAAAATGATGATATTGTGGCCCAGAGTGATTTGTCCAGGTTCACATGAGTTGGAAATAGCAGAAGTAGGACTTAAATTCAGCAATCTGAAAGGAAGGGGAAAGAATCAAATGAAATCACTGATACTCATGTCTCTGTTTTGACAAAGTAAGGATATTAATGAATGGGTTGGATCACCCAGTGACAATGGAATGATTAAACCAGTAATTATCAATGCAGAAGGTTCTTGTGGCAGAGACTGGATTTGTCAAAACTGCTAGCATCAAATAAGGAAGGAAAGCTTGGTAGTAGTTGTCTGACAGCATTCTCTTAAATCCTATATAAGAACCAGAAGATTTTTAGTGCAGTGTTAAACTTTCATATCTTAAAACTGCCTAAACACTTTTTTGGTCTGTATGCAATTATCTATGTACATATCTACATACATACATACACACAAACATCCTCACAAAGGAGGGAGAAAGAATACTCAAATCAAATACATTTACCAATATTTTATATATTTTGTTTATAGGAAGATGGCTATTTTGTCATATTGCCTCAGCCTACCCTTGAGCAAATAATATTTTTTCCAGTTGCTTAGATCTGACTTTATTTGTGTGAAAAGTGTTGTTAAATACAATGAATCCTTTATTTCCTCTGCCAAAAGCCACCTGGTTACTTCCATTATCTCACTAAGTTGTAAAATCCTGGCCATTAACTACATTATCGAAAATTGGATGACAGTACCACTCAGTCAATGAAGCACCTGATGATTTTTTAGCCTTCAATCCAAAACAATTTTGCTTCCTCAAGAAAAGGTTAAAAAATGATCAAATTTAAATTATTGAAAGTGATCAGACTTTCTTGAATGGAAGCTACTAGTGCATAGATTTGAAATGTTTCCATTTATCAAAAAAGATCATTATGAAAATCTATTGTAACATATTTTCTGGTCTTCATTCTTGTTGTTCAAATATTCATCTTCAAGCACTCACCATTGCCTAAGAAGTTCTGCCTTCTCTGGTAGCTTGTTTGAAGACTGCCCAGATTCATAAGAAACATTTCTCATTCTGGTAGCTCTCCATTTATGGGATTTTTATTTATGGAACAGACATACTTGTAGTCTAAGCATCTACAGTGGCTCTGCTTATATGTTTTTCAAAACACATTTCATATTCTTCCTTTATATGAGTGGTTTACCATTTGTTTGATAGGGCATTGTCATCAAATCTGCAAACTGGTCTTCCTGCTGGAAACTACTGTGATGTCATTTCTGAGACAAAAGTGACAACTGTTGTGTAGGAATTGAAATCCATGTTGGTAGTGATGGTCTTGCATGCTATAGCATTAGAAACACTGCTGAATGCTAAATAATAAGAAATTACTAGATAAACAACATTCCCAGAAACAATAAGCAAAATCAAATCCCACGATGATCAATTCCCTTTTTAAGACACACAACTGTTCTAAAAATCAAGAAATTCTCTGTTACCTAATGTCAAAAAATACTGTAAAAATAAACCTAACATTTAAAGCATATGTTATGTCATAATTAGAATGTAGTCATTATATCCTTTATTAGATCCAATTAAAAGTTACATGGAGAGAACAGCAAAAATATTTCTGAGTTTATTATGAATCCTCTGTTATTCTTCTGTTTTTATTCCTCATTAATGGAAAACATAGGATTTTATTTTGTTTTATTTCATGGATCAGTATAATCGGGGAATAATACAAAGTAATTATTTCCATTTGCATCTTCAAAGGGATATTACTATAATTAACAGGTAGAATGGTTCTGCTTTTAATGAAACAGCGTATAAACTTATGAACGTCATGTCCAATGGAATTGTGAAAGCTCTCTAATCCAAATTCTTCTGCAACACATGAATTTTTCCCAAGTGATCTTTTAGCTTCTGTTTATTTCTTTCAAAGATGTATTAGATCTCACTTCCAGATTTGAGTCACATGTAAATTTAATAAATATGCCTTCTATGTCTACATCTAAGTCAGTAATAATAATAGCTAGTATTTAATGCTTTAGGGTTTCTAAACAACTTTGCAGATTTTATCCTCACATTAACCCTTTGAGTTAGATGGTATTATTATCCCTATTGTCCAGATGAGTAAAGTGATACAAATAGAAATTAAGTGGCCTGTCCAGAGTCACAGTGCTGGTAATATCTGAAATCAAATTTGAACTCATTCCTGTAAGTCCAGAACTCCATTCATTGTACTGTCTAACTGCCTAATACACATTATTGAGTAGGACATGGTAGAAAACAGTAAAAAAAATCATAAGATCCATTCCTCAAGTGTGATATCAACGATGAATGAATCAACAAATACTTATTAATCATTTGTTATGTATCAAATATTAAAAAATATTATTAGGGTCCAGTATTTGATCACATGTGTGCACTGGCCTATACTATCTCTCATGAAGTCTACAGGTAACCATCTTGACCCCAAACTTATCATAAGTAAACTATTAATTCACACCAAAAACAAAATTATTTCCACATTATAAATAATCCTCCTAGAGAACAAATGGCCAGTCTGGAAAGAACAATTTGGGAACCACTGCTCAGTGTTATAGCCATGGATTTTAGAGACATAAACTGTAACAGCTTATATTTATCTGGATGTTAACATATTATTTCATTTGACCCTTACAACTGTATAGTAGATAGTGTAGACATTATCTCCTCCACTTTACAAAGGAAGGAAGTGAGGTTTTTAGAGGGAATCTACTTGCAAGGAGGGCTGGGTAACATAGTGGATAGAGTGCTGGGCCTGGAGTCAGTAAGTCATCTGCCTGAGATCTTATCTGGCCTCACATTAGCAATGTATCCCTGGCAAGTCACTTAACCCTGTCTGATTCACTTTTTTCATCTATAAAATGAGTTGGAGAATGAGGCAACATGCCAAAATGTATGGAATGTAGCCGAAGAGATAATTAGGGGGAAAATTATATCTCTTATTGCTTACCTCAGTAAAGTAGAGAAAAAGCAGATCAATGAACTGACTATGGAACTAAAAAAAAAAAAAGGCTAGAAAAAGAATAAATTGAAATTCCCCACTTAAAAACCAAAGTGGAAAACCTGAAAAATCAAAGGAGAGATTAATAAAATTGAAAGCAAGAAAACTGTTGAACTAATAAAATTAGAAACTGTTTTTATTGAGAAATCCAATAAAATAGAAAAAAAAAACATGGTTAATTTGGCTAAAAAATGGAAATAAATCCAAATTACTACTATCAAATACGAAAGGAGTGAATTCAACACAAATGAAGAGGAAATTAAGACAATTTTTAAGAGCTATTTTGACCAATTATATGACAATCTAATAGAAATGGATTAATATCTACAAAAATATAAATTACCTAAATCAGCAAAAGGAGAAATAAAATAAATAACTCAATACTAGAAAAATAAATTGAACAAGGCATTAATGAACTTCCTAAGAAGATATCCTCAGATATATTCCCCAGATGGAATATATCCATCTGGATTCACAAGTGAATTCTACCAAATATTTGTAGAACAATTAATCACAATAATATTCAATCTATTTAGAAAAATAAGTGGAGTTCTACCAAATTCCTTTTATGACACAAATGAGGTGCTGATACTCAAACCAGAAAGAAATGTATATTTCAATTTCCCTGATAAGTGCTAATATAAAAATTTTAAATAAAATACTAGAAAAAAGATACAGCAATGTATCATAAGAATCATACACTATGACCAATAGATTTATACCAGGAATGCAGGAGTAGTTCAATATTACAAAAACTATCAGCATAACTGACCATATCAATAATCAAACCAACAGAAATCCTAAGATTATCTCAATAGATGCAGAAAAAGCCTCTGATAAAATACAGGACCCATTTCCATTAAAAACACGAGAGAATATAGTAATAAATGGAGTTTACCTTAAAATGGTAAGCACTATTTAACTAAACTATTGGCAAACTTCATCTTTTAAAGAGATAAAATATAAACCTTCCCAATACAATCAGGAATGAAGTAAGGATGTCTATTATCATCTCTATTATTTAATATTTTACTAGAAATATTAGTTTCAGCAATAAGAGAAGAAAAAGAAATTGATGGATTTAGAATAGGCAATGGGAAATCAAAACTATAACTCTTTTGCAGATGATATGTTATACTCAGAAAATCGTATAGAATCAACTAAAAAACAATTTAAAATTATTAACACTTTTAGCAAAATTTCAGGATACAAAATAAACCCACATAAATAATTGGCATTTCTATATATTACCAACAAATTCCAGCAGCAAAAGATAGAAAGAGAAATTCCATTTAAAATAGCTGTAGATAATATAAAATTCTTGGGTGTCTACTTGTGAAGAGAAACTCGGGAACTGTATGAAAACAACTATAAAACACTTTTCACACAAATAAAGTCAGATCTAAACAATTTGAAAAAATATTATTTGCTCAAGGGTAGGCTGAGCCAATATGACAAAAATGACAATTCAACCTAAATTAATAAAGTGTCATACCAATCAAACTATCAAAAATTATTTTATAGTTAGGGAAAAACAAAATTCATCTGAAATAACAGAAGCTCAAGGATATCAAGCTATTCAGCAAAAAAATAAAAATGCAAAGGAAGGTAATCTAGCTGTACCAGATCTCAAACTGTATTATGAAGTAGTAATTATCAAACAGTCTGGTACAGGCTAAGAAACTTGAGTGGTATGCAGAGTATATAGAATGCCAGGTTTGGAGTCAGGAAGACTCATCTTGCTGAGTTCAAATGTTATCTCAGACAGGTTACTAGTTCTGTGACCATGGCAAGTCACTTTGCCTTGTTTGCTTCAGTTTCCTCCTCTGTAAAATGAGCTGGAGAAGGAAATGTCAAAGCAGTCTGGTTCTTTGTCAAGAAAACCCAAATGGGGTCATAAAGAGTCTCACATCACTGAAACCATTGAACAAGAAAAGGAAGTTGCAAGGAAAAGGATTCAACCAAACTCAACAAAGGTTGACAGAGCATAGAATCCTATGATCATAAATTCAGAGCTGGAAGAGATCTTAGAGGTCATCTACTCTGAAAGCAGCTTATTTGATTCTAAGTGTTATTCTTTTTCCATTATGTCACACGGCTTCTCAAAGACTCTGTCAAATCTTGCTCAATTCTGTGGGCCCCCCTTATTGACCTTTGGAAACAGACCCTTTGGTAAATTCAGATCAGATCTCCTAAATCAGTGGCTTCTAAATTAACAAAACAAATTGTTTTGTTAATAATTTTTTTCTGAGAACATAACCATTGACTACTTATTTAATAAATTATATATATATGTGTGTGTATACACATATCTATGATTATCTGAACAGTTATGTATTGTTCTATAAAACTTATGCAGAAATAGAAATTGCAAAAGAACGAGAAAAATGAAATAATATTTGATGTGAAGAGTTTATAGGAAAAACTTCCAGTGTCAAGATGGTGGCAGGAAGAAGGAACCTTCTGAAGCCCTCCCAATTTCCCCTCCAAACAATTAGAAAACCACCTCAGAAGTGATCTGGGAGCACAGAAGCAGCTTGCTAACTGAACAGGAAAGATCTCTTTCCCTGGGGTTGGAGGGGAGCTAGATCCAAGAGCAGTAGCCAACCTCACAGCAGGGGTCCTGCAGCAGGTCTCTGAGCCTGGGACAATCCACCAGGGAGACCCCGCCCTCCTGCAAACCA
Source organism: Notamacropus eugenii (assembly GCF_028372415.1). Lineage (NCBI taxonomy): Eukaryota > Metazoa > Chordata > Mammalia > Diprotodontia > Macropodidae > Notamacropus > Notamacropus eugenii. The sequence goes on from NC_092873.1 coordinate 280,571,367, forward strand.
GCAGCTCTCTAGGCAAGTGAGCAGTTTGCGCAGTGCAGCAAAGCCCCATCCCAGTAACCCCACTCCCAGCACAAGCCATCAGTAAGGCCTTGATTCCATTGCTAACTAGTAGTGAAACCCCACTCTAATGCTGGCCAACAGCAGGTGCCTCCCTTAGGGTCTACCAGCAGAGAGACTCGGTTTCCACAGTAACCCAGCAGCATGGTCATACCCCTGGGGTAAACCAGCAATATCCAGCAGTTAGGGCTAGTACAATCCAGCAGTAAGACCCAGAGCCCCAGGACAAAATAAAAAAAGAAAAGGTTTGGAGAGAGTGCAGAATTAGAGCACAAATTTCACATAAAAACACTAAGTCAGAAAAAAAAAAGTAGAAAAAAAATGAGCAAAAGAATGAAAAAAGATCTTGACTATAGAAAGTTACTACAGAGATAGGGAGGATCAAGGCATAAACTTAGAATAGAAGAATAGTGTAAAAATGGCTAGATGTGAAGCCTCAAAGAAAAATGTAATTTGGTTTCAGGCCCAAGAAGAATTTCTGGAAGAGCTTAAAAATTGTTTTAAAACGTAAATTAGAGAAGTAGAATAAAAATTATGAAAAGAAATAAGAGTACTGCAAGGGAATCATGAAAAAGGGTAAATAACATGGGGAAAGATATTTAAGAAATTGCCAAAGAAAATAATTCCCTAAGAACAGAATTGGCTGATGGAAATGGAAGTACAAATGCTCCCTGAAGATAACAAGTGGAGTTAATTTATAATGAGTCTATCAGATATCAAGATATGATAAAATAAAATTTAAAAAGTAAAAAAGTAGAGAAAATATGAAATCTCTCATTGATACACCAAAAGGCAAAGGAATTAGGATTTTAACCAAGAATCGCCTACCAGCAAAATTGAATCTAAATCAACATTGGTTCACAGAGGGAATACTATACACACTTACTTATAAAAATCTATTTTACCCTATAAAGAAGTAAAAAAAGATGTGAGTAACAGAAAGAGGGTGGAGACTGATATAAAGGAAGGTATATTGGAGAAGGTGTTGGTCAGTGGTAAAACATTCCTGAAGAGGGAAAGTGTAGGGAGTAAGAGAGAGAGGGGGATAAACAAGTGAAAAACAGCATGGAGGAAAACACAGAGTTAGTTATCATAACCATAAACGTGAATGGAATGAGCCCACATATAAAACAGAAGCAGATAACAGAATGGTTTAAAAACCACAATCTTACAATATGTTGTTTACAAGAAACACATTTGCTTCCAAAGGATTCTGATCCAGTATAAAGCCTGATTACTGCCCTCCTGGTCTGAGCTCTGTAAGTTTCTGACCTGGGTTTAGGTCTCCATCACACTACTTTTGTCTTGCCCCTGGTTGGAAGTTCCAGTAGATTGCTGCTGGACTGAGTCACAATCAAACCACTGAAAACCACTGCTGACTCAAAGTGATAGACCTGTAGGTTCCCTTAATCCAGGTTTCCTGCCCTAGTTATTTTATTGCTGATGTCAGACTAAATTAGAAGCTGGAGCTGAAATGCTCCTCCACTTCTGACATCAGAGCACCATAGCTATTGTTGACCTCTGCATTTGTTCCTCACTCAGTACATATACTGAGTGCTCCTAGGTTGCTCCTCACCCTAGAATAACACCCTTAGATAAAGATCCCCTCCTCAGTATCTTGTAGATTTGTGCCTCAGAACTGAATTCTAACTATCTGACCTGCCAAATATGCCCTATTATGAGTTTGGCTGGGATCTCTATTTTCTTGTATTTCTCTATCTATATTTGATCTTGTGTGCTTTTATTAACTCTTTGTGGAAGAGATGTGTGGGAGAATACTGCTGTCAAGAAAGTTCAGCATTGAGGAAAAATCTATTTCTTAATAAAGAGATAGCGGATGACTTCAGAAAATTCTCACCGAAATGACAAAGTCACAAGTCAGATTACAGAGGGTTTTGGATAGAAGTGAGAGAAGAAGTGAAGACCCTGAATGTAGAAGGGTTTTTTTCAAGGCATTCCAAGGGCAAGAGAAAAAATAGGATGATAGCTACTAGCTACTGGGCATAATAGGCTCTTAACAGAGGTTTTTGAGGATTAGGAAGATCTTGGAAGGTAAGAGAAGCCAGAAGGAAGGAGGAGATTGATCAGAGAAAAAGTGGGGGAAGTCAATCACCTGAATGGGAGTGGAGGATCCTGTTAAATTATCCCTGTTCATGATTACTACCACTATAAATAGGCTACATCCATCTGCCCAAAGTCAGGTCTTCTAAGTTGTGGGTAGTTTTCACAGCTTTTCTTCTACTTCTAATCCTAAAGAATCTCTCAAAGTGACAAACTTGGTTATTTTGTTTTTGCATGGATAAGGTTAGCAAGAAAGTTAAACTAAAGATCTTAACATAAAATGGCAAATTTTACTTCATAAATATCATTTGGTAAGGTTAGACCTTTGACTGGATTATGGTTCTGAAAGTACATAGCTATTCAAAAGAAACAGGAATGGTGGGATGTTATAGAATGGAGATGTACATAAGAAAAAGAAGAATCAAAAGAAAATCTAGGAGACAGAGTGAAGACACATGGTGGATCATTGAATACAGAAAGAAGCAAAATTGTCCTCAGAGTATACTGAGGAGCACTTAGCATGGAAATAAATGGGAAGTTCAGGATACAGATTATGAGATTAACCGTGGCTTGTACCAGCAGTGATAGAGAATGTTGATTGTCTAGAAATCTGTTAGAGTTCTTGTTGTAATAAAGGCAGATCAGCTAATCACTTCTTTTTTTGACTTAACAATTTCATCTCTCAAATGGTAGAGGTGACAAAAAGTGATATTTTATGCTAGTTTTGCTTTTCACCAACAGGAAGAACCTAGATGCTTCGATTGAAGTGATGAAAACTTTGGGAAAAATCTAACTTAAGACTTTGTAATAGATGAGAGGAAAATTGGGCTGAGTATGACATATAGCCTTGAACTGAGAGAACAGATTTCAAAGGGCACAGAGAAAGGAAAGGAATCTTGCCTATACATACACATGCATATGTAGCTGCTTATATGCATATATATGAGTGCATATCTATATACATGTGAAATATGTGTATATATTCATGTGTCTACACATACACATGCATATACACATATACACACATGTATATATGTATGTGTATTTGTATATCACATCCATGTGCCTTGAATAGATTCTTTTTAATATGGTTACTTGTGATGACAATCAAATTAGGATCTTTTGCTGTTTTTGTTTTACTAAAAATGCCTCTGATTGAATAATGTGATTAAAGATCTTCCCCACCCATTGATGGGCCTGCCCATTGAGGAAAGCTTGATTAGGGGAGTTGTTTTCTAGGAGGGTCCCTAGTACCTTTAGTTTTCTTCTGTTAAGGCACTGGGTCAGAGGGTTATGCCCTCTGGCTCTGAAAAGTATATAAATACTCTGAGGGTGAGGTTTTACTTTGGGGCTTACTGACTAGAAGTGTTTGGCCAGAAGAGGACTCTGGGAAATTGCTAAGGAGCCCCCCTAGCTTTGAGAAACACAGATGTTCCCTCTCTGGTAAAGGTGTATGTATGTTAAAGATGTATGTATGGTCAGACATTTTGGAAGCATGTCTGTTGACTTTTGATTTCTCTGTATTTCCTCTGAAGTTCCGGGTGCTGACTTTTTCCCCTGAACTAACTGAATGATACATGTGCTTTATTAAAGTGATTGTTAACTGCTTAAAGGTTGCCTTTCTTTTTTAGAGAAGCAGATGAAACAGCCTGTGGTAGCAGACCCCCCCTGTGCACGTTGGGGTGCTTACTGATACATTCCTAACCATTTATTAGTAACTGCTCTGTTTGTATGTGTATAATTTTTTTTTTTTTGCAATTTATCACTTAATTATATACAGTCCTCCTTTTTGTGTATGTAATGATGTGATGATGATAACAATATCTCCCATTGGTTGAATACATACATAAGAGAGAGAGGTGATCTAGCATAATAGATAGTGGCTAACCTTGGAATAAAGATCTAGGGTCAAGTGCTCCCTCTGATGCAATTCGGCTGCCTGAATTTGGTTAAGTGACAACTTTTAAGGTTCCTAGGCAACTTTATGACTAAATTGCTACTGTGGAGAGAATTTCCATACTAGCTATTCCCTACATCAGTAAAATCACATATATGGGAGATGACTGTGTGTCTAATTTATATACATGAACATATATATATCACAGATATATATGTTCTGTGTGTGCATGTAGGTATATAACATAGCTGTAGATTAATTGCCTTAAGTATTTAAATACAAAGAAGATTATTGTGCCCTCAAATAGATGACAAAAGTTTGCATGGAGAAATAGGTGTTAAATTGAAACTTAAGAGATGGATAGTATTGAGAGAAAGGGGGAAAACATTTTAAATCAGGAGTTTGATTTGGAGTTTATATCACCATATAATGGGAAATAGAGTAGTAAAATAAGTGTTGATAAGTTTTGTTTTGCTCCCAGTGATCCCATAATTGACAAATTATCTTGGAAAATTCAATGATATTGAGTACTGCAAATACATAATATAATTATATAATGGAATTATATAATGTATATGTCTTGTTGACCTGAAAACCTGGTTAAAGAAAAGGCAACAGGCTAAATGCATACATTTTGTGATTTAATTAATCAATTCCCTATTAAAGAAAATGGTAACATAATGCATTATGGACCCAGAAAAATATTCTGGCTACCCAGTACAGAAATCTTCTGGCTTATATGCATTTTGCTGTGAGAAAGGAACTCTCTTAGTTGAACAAATCATAAATTTAGTAAGACAAGACAATTAACAAAGTAGTGTCAGTTGGGCCTTGAGATTCCAGGCTGTGTAAACATATATCTCTGTGACATATGATCTTACCAGGCTTCCTGTCTTAAACAGGTACTCAAAATAGCTGACACAGGAAAGGGTAAACAAAGTTTCAATTGAAATTGCAACTCAGGACATCTGTGTTTTTCCTTATCACTAAGATGCCAGGAGAGAGGGTCTCCTAAGGAAGTTACTAAGTCAACTCTATCTGCTTTTCTGACAAAAGACATTTTTGGAGTTTGCTTAACAAGGGAGACTATTAGGTCCAGACTCTTCTTAATTCAAGCTTTGGCCCTTATTAAAGTCTAAAATTTATATTAAATATTATCAGTATGCATGTACACACATATGCAAGGGTATATAGATTATTGTTTAACAACCAGTTTGGAACTAAATGACACATTTAAGTTACTTTGAAATATTAATATTTTCCCTATCACTTATTAAAGTTGAATCAACACAACAAATAAATCGGGTCTGATTTGTAGCATTTGAGTATTTCAAAAGTGAAAATACTCATACTCAAAGTTTAACAATCAGGGAGAAGTGGTTAGAGCTGATTCTAGCAACCCTTAATATATATCAGTTGACAAGGTTTGCTTTCTCCTGATTATCAGCATAAGGAATGACATTTATCTTGTAGTTAGTAACTTAAAGAAATTCTAGTCAAATGTCTTCATGTCCTTAGAATATGAAACATGTTGGTAATTGCTTTTGGAATTGTTATTTCTGAGACATAAAAGAGTAAGCATCTGTTTTCAAATTAGAAAGGTGAACTAAACAACAGTAAAACAGATTTTACCCCATCAGTTTTAATTTGCGGTGATCTTATATCATTTTAAAACTTATGACATCTGTAACATATGCAATATACACAAACAAACATGTATACACACGTGTGCATACACACATACATACATGTGTACATACAACTATATACATGTACACTAGATATCCTACACACGCACGCACACACACACACACACAGAATTTGTCTGTAATATTCCTATGAGTTTTTCTTGTAGGATCTCTTTTAAGTGGTGAATGATCTTTGTTTTTTTCTATTTCTACTTTCCCCCCTTATTCTAATGCTTCAGGACAATTTTAAAAAATATTTCTTGTACTATTATATCAAATTTCTTATTTTGATCATGGCTTTCAGTCTGACTATTTTTATGTTTTCTCTTCTTGATCCATTCTTCATATCTGTTGTTTTTCATATAAGATGTTTCACTTTCTCTTCTACATTTTCATTATTCATAATTTGCTTAAATATTTCTTGATCTCTTATAATTTCACTGGCTCCATCTTGTCCAATTCTAATTTTCAAGGTGTCATCTTCTTAAGATCCTGAATCTCCTTTTCTAATAGGTTGACTTTCCTTCCATAATTTTTTTTTTTTTTTTAGTTTTTCCTCCATCTCTGATTTGATTTTTAAAGTCTTTTTAAGGATCTTCTAGGAATTCTTTTTGGTCAGGTGACCATTTGACATTACTCTTTGGGGGAGAAGAGGGTTTCTTCACTTCATTATCCTTCTGGGAAGATGGCAATAACTTTCTATGGTTGGATTCTTTCTCCATTTCCTGTTCATTTTTTTTTGTAGTAATAGCTTAAATTTTATAATCCTCTCTAGACTTGGGACATGGGGGATGGTGCCTCTTGCCCCAGATCTTCAGTTCTTCCCTCTCGCTTGTAACTAAAGCCAAATCTCCAACCTCCTGGAAATGTCCACAGCCAGGGGCTTTCTGCCCTCATACTTCTGTATGCTCTTTGCAGCACAGTTCCCTGTCAGCAGAGGCTCCCTTGATTTCCTGGGCACAGACACCCAACTCCCCTCACTGTCTCAGGATGTAAAAGTTCCTGTGACTGGGGCCAAAGTAGCCTCTAAAAACAACTAACCAATCAATTCCTGGGCTTGCCTCTTGTTTTAAGTGGCTTGCTGCTCATTGTTAAAGGGGACCCTAGCATGGAGGTGTTTACTCCTCACAGAGATTAAACCTCATCCTGGGATTTTTCTTCTGATCTTCTTAAATTGTCCCAGGAAGACCCTGGTTGTGCCCCCTATTCTTATTTATTTTTACCAGCATTTTGTCCCCCCCCCCCCAAAGGTGCTATTTTATCTCTTGTGGGGGACAATCTTGAGAATTTGGAATTTTCTGACCTACTCTGTCATCTTCACAAAATCCTCTCTCTGATTGATTGCTTGTTTTGTTGATTACCTTCTAGACTAAGAAACTGATGGGGAAAATGCTAATGTAGATTAAGCTTGTGTGTCTTGTGCACAATTTTAAACTCTGTCTGCCAAACACTTACTGGCATACTCCTGCATGAAGCAAATTGGTGTGGGCATGTGGGCAACTGTGATGGCAAGCAAAGTAGGATTTTTTGCTGTTGTTGTTTTAGTATAATCAAATGCCTCTGACTGAATCTTGACTTTATCAATCAAGAGTTTCTTTAAGTAGAAACAGTGTGTGCATTTGTACTGTTAATGTGATTAAAGAGCTTTCTCACACATTAATGGGCCTTCCCATTAAGGAGAGTTTGATTAGGGAAGATTTGTAGGAACCCCCACACATTTTGTTAATAAGCACTGGTTCTCAAGGGTTGGGATGCCCTCTGGCTCTAAAAAAAGTATAAATACTCCTAAGGTGAGGTTTTACTTTGGGGCTTACTGACTGGAAGTGTTTGTTTGGCCAGATGAGGACTTTGGGAAACTGCTAAGGAGCCCCCGGACTTGGAAAACTCACATGTTGGTGCTTCCCTCTCTGGTAAGAACTAGGTGAATTTTATATATTTATATATATATGTATGTATGTATGTATATGTGAATATATACACTTGTTTAAAGGAATGATACACGTGCTTGATTAAAGTGATTGTTAACCCCTCAATAGCTGGCTCTCCTTTTATGAATGCTGGTCTAAGAACCTATGGTAGCTGTTGCCCCTGTGTATGTTGGGGTGCTTACTGATACAGCAGCTGGCCTGTTGATGCTATGTGCTTCTGGTCCTACAGTGACTAACATTTAGAGACTCAAATTTATGTGTCATCACGACCTACTTCCTAGAAGGTCTTGTATCCAGGTATCCTTTTTTGCTTTTCTCTCTTGCCCTCTGAATTTAAATGATCACAGATTTAGAGATAGAAGAGGGCTTGAATATCATGTAGGTAAATCTTCTCATTTTATAAATGAGGAAACAGGCCCACAGGAGGTGAATTCCCAGGTTCAGTAATTATAAGCACTGATGCTACTTCAAGGTTTGCAAAGTGTTTTACAAATATCTTTGGTTATTCACAACAATCCAGGGAAATAAGTGCTTTTATTATCCTTTATTTTACTAATCAGGAAACTGAGGAAAATAGAGATTAAAGGAGTTGTTCAGAGTCAGGTAGTAAGTAGATTTATGAGGTAGGATTTGGATTCAGGTATCCTGAGTCCATACCTATCCTGTAGGTATGAATGTCCAGATGTCTGAGTCTTTAACCCCAGACCTGCACAACCTGCAACTCACTGCCTGCTTATGGCTGTGGGTTCTTTGCAGACACCAAAGGATTTTCCACTTCATACAAAGAATGTTTTCCTCTATACTTTTTATGGGATGCCTGAAATCCTTTTGCTTACTATAAGTGGCCTGAGGGCCATAAGCTGCAGGCTGTAGGTTGTGTAGGCCTGCCTTAACTTTTTTTTCTATTCATTGTCTCCTGTGAAGTCCAGAACATTTCTACTTTATTCTTTTTTGTATCACCCTTACTGAAGTCAAGTTCCAACATTTTCATGTACCTCCATATGTACAATCATCTCATTCTGAACCCTTCAATCACCTTTCACTTTCATCAATCAAGGAATTTGAAGAGACACAGGAAAATCTAAGAATAGGGTTGAGGGGATAGGAAGATAATCTGTTCCTGTACTTAGAATTCTCTCTCCTTCCATGAGCCATCTCCCTATGCCAGGAAAACATTACCTCTTCATCTCCCATTGTCAGAATCTTTCTTTACCATCAGGGTTCAGATTATTACCTGCCCAATGAAGCTTTCCCTATTTTCTCCAGGATCCAGGAGCAGCAACCCTAGCTCAAAATACTTTCCTGATCCCTACCTTGTCACTGGCCTTCCTATGTCCTAGGGACATGAAACTTGTCATCTTGCCAGCAACTCTGTTCTCTCACATGCTGCATCAGGATTTCCATGGTCCACTGGGTCCTGGGCTCTTTCTTGGCTCCATTTACCCAGAAATCTCTGAGAAGTTACAAATAGATGTTGATATTTCTTTGAACCTTTTCAATGTGTTTGTCTTTCAAAGATCTCTTAAATCAACAGTGACCATAATCCTCTTCAAAAAAACCCCCCAAACTGGGTGGTAATCAGTGGTGTCTTTCTTTGTGTTTCTGTGTATTTCTTCTCTCTCTGTCTCTCTTTCTGTCTTCTCTATGTCTCTTTCTTCTCTCTGGCTCTGTCTCTGCCTCTCCAAACAACTTCATAATTATTCAGCTTGTACATTCATTCTGAAAGCTTTACTGGCCAGTCATCTGACTCTGTTGACCTCAGTTTATTGTTTTAGATTACCAGTCCTTTAAGGGATGGAGGAAGGGAAGAGATTTTTGTTGGGTGGGTGGAGAGAGCAGGAGGGAAACATTCATATTTTTGGCCCTTGGGAGTCTCTATTAAAGAGCCAAGCAAGACACCCTGGGCGATCAGCAATTGAAGCCTGTTGTCTCATGAAGTAGCAGGTAAGGCTGCAGATAGGATGGATCCTTTGCTTTGAAGAAGGTGAAGTAGGGCAAGTAGTTAAAGTTGTTTAAATGCCCACTGTGTACAGACTCTGTTCTCTTGAAATGAGTTGCTTCTGTGTATATAATTTGATACAATTCAGTGTTTTGAAATTGATTTCAGGCTTGTTGACAGCTAAGTATTTGTGCTGAAATCCAGGAGCACGAACAGAACTGCTTGCTCTTGTTCCTAAATGTCCCTGGTCATGCCTGTCTTGCCTCTGACCTTGCTGTCAGAATTCTGTGCAGGGAATCAAGAGTCTTTACACCATTATATATGATGAATCACTCGCTATAAGTTCAGTTTTTCTGTAGAAATCTCTGTTATCTTTGTTTAGGAAGTTTTCTATGGCATTAATGATGTATATAACATTTTTTTTGGTGGTAAGAGACACCTCTAAGTGCACCTTGTGGACTTGAATGGATAAAATCACTTCAACTCTGAATTTCTCTTTTCTCATTTGTAAAACAGGGTTAATAAGACGTGAAGTACCTACTTCTCCTCGCAAGATTGTTTTAAGACTCAAATGAAATAACATATGTGAAGTATTTTGCAAAGTTTCTGACTGCTTACAATATTTTCTCCTTGACATGGGAGCTATGGAATTTGACTATAATATTGCTAAGAATTTTCATTTTGTGATATCTTTCAGGAGGCAATTGATGGATTATTTCAATTTCTATTTTACCCTCTGATGCTAGAATATCAGGGCAGTTTTCCTTCATAATTTCTTGAAAGATGATGTCTAGGCCCTTATTTTGATCATGGCTTTCAGTTCAATAATTTTTAAATTCTATCTCTTGCATCTATTTTCCAGATAAGTTGTTTTTCAAGGGAGATATTTTCCATTGTCTTTTTCTCCTTGTGATTTTCTTTTACAGTTCCTTGATTTCTCATAATGTCATTTGCTCAGTTCTAATTTTTAAGTTTTTTACTTTCTTCAGAGAGTTTTTGAACCTACTCTTCCATTTGGCCAATTCTACTTTTTAAGAAGGTATTTTCTTCACTGAATTTTTGGACCTTTTTTTCCATATGGTCATTTCTATTTTATGAGGCCCTCTCTTTCTTGGCTTTTTGTATCTCTTTTACCATTTGGCCTCCTCTGTTTTTTAAGGTTATCATTTTCTTCAGTATTTTTTTGTGTCTCCTTTAATAAACCATTGACTTGTTTTTCATGATTTTCTTGCATCACTCTCATTTTTCTTCACAATTTTTTCTCTGCCTCTCTTATTTGATTTTCAAAATCCTTTTTTGAGCTCTTCCATGGCCTGAAGCCAATTCACTTTTCTTGGAGGCTTTGGATGTAGGAGCTTTGACTGTTATCTTCTTCTGAGTTTGTGCTTTGATTTTCCTTGTCCTCAGTAACTTTCTATGGTCAGAATTTTTTTCTGTACTTTGCTCATGTTCCCATTCTATTACTTGACTTTTAACTCTTTGTTAAAGTATAACTCTGCTTCCAGGGTGGAGGGTGCAGTGTCCCACACTTCAGTGGTTTTATGTAGCTATTTTCAGAGACATTTCTAAGGACCTGTAAGTTTTCAGTTCTTCCAGGGTGTTATGATCTAATGAGAGGTTTTTACTCCTCTCCTGGTCTGTGCTTTTGTCTATGAGTGACCACTAGCATTCTTTTCTGCCCTGAAACTGTGAAGTTGGTCACCACTGCACTGTGGCTACAACCTCTGGTTGTAGTTCTCCTCCTTGCACTGGGAGTGCACCCAGGACTGTGACTCAGATCTTAGTATGGGCAAAGTAACAGAGTCCTGCCTTAGTGTTAGCAAGGAGACTCCTGTAATCTCCTTCTGACCTTGACCCTCTTATGGTCTGTGGGCTGAGAGCTTTGGAAGCTTCCAATACTACCACTCTGAGGCCTGCTTCTGGGTTTGCTGGGGCCTGGGCTGTGCTGACGTGGACTTTGCTCCATTCTTACCCAATGTGACAGACCTTTTCTACTGACTTTCTAAGTTGTCTTTGGCATCTGTGAGCTGTGAGGCCTGGATACCACCACTGCTGCCACTGATTGAATCTGCCCAAGGCCTGTTCCTGGTTTGCTGGGACTGGGGCTGTGCTGATGTGTCCTGTGTCCCACTCTCACCCAGGTGTGATAAACCTTTCCTACTGACCTTCTAAGTTGTCTTGGGCTGGAAAACTCTTTCACTCTGATTTTTTATGGGCTCTGCCATTCTAGAAATTGTTTAGTGTCATTATTTACAGGTATTTGGAGAGGTTTGGGGAAGAGCTCAGCAGAGGCCCTGCCTTTACTCCCCCATCTTGTCTTTTTCTCAATCATTTTGCAAACTTCAATAGCACTATGCATATAAAATATTATAAAGTCAGTATTAATTGGAATACTAACTGTTATAGAGTATGATGTACATGTTGTATCCTGTACTTAGATTGAAAGCTGCATAGCAACAGAGGCTATTTTCCATTTTATTCTGTTGAAATCCTTAGCATAGTGCTTGGCACATAGGAGGCACTTAATAAATGTTTGTTGATAGGTGGATTGATGACGTAAGTAGACGGTAAGCCCATTGAGAATAGTTTGAGTTTGAGTTTGAGTTTTTGTCTTCATATCCTGAGCATCTAGTAGAGTGCCTAGCACACAGTAAGAACTCAAAAAATTAATTGAAGAGGTGAAGTTTGGCAGAATAGAGAACGTGCTAGATTTAGAACTCTGAAGACTAAACTTTATATCCTGCTTCTGTCACTACCACTTGTTTGACCATGGGCAAATCACTTAATCTCTCTGGGCTTTAGTTTCTTGATCTATAAAATAAGGTAGTTAGATTAGAATCCCTTTCAACTCAAATTCTGTGATCCTAATGGACAGAAATGGTTCTATTTTTTTAAGTAATATAGGAAAATCTAATAATTAAGGTAGAAGGGATGGAACCTCTTTGCCCCTCCTTCAACAGCCTGGAGATCCTATGCTCCTGGGGGTTCACCATGTTGGTGAGCAGACACTGGATTGGTTTTAGCATGATAGCAGCTCAGAACCCACAAACTCAGGCAATCCCCCATCTTCAGACTTCCACAGCCCACAGATGCCAAAGACAACTTAGAAAGTCAGTAGAAAATGTCTGTCACACTTGAGTGAGAGTAGAGCACAGTCCACCTTAGCACAGCCCAGACCCCAGCAAACAGGGAACAAGTCTCAGAGTGACTGAATCAGCGGTAGCAATGGCTGCTTCCAGATCTCTCAGCCCACAGATCATAAGGTCAGAAGGAGATTATAGGAGTCTCCTTGCTAGCACTGGGAGCACAGGTATATGCCACCACGCCTGACTATGTAGTGTGTATTTAGTAATAAATAACTAGTTGTGCAATGTCTTGGCATCTATCTGCCCCAGAGATTGCAGGTCTAGAGACAAGAACATCTGAGTTTGACTACTTATTTAGACACTTGCTGTGTCATCCTGGACAAGTCATTTATCTCCTAGCAGACTAAATTTTCTAATCTGTAAAATGAGAATAATAAAAGGACTTAACTCACAGAGTTGTGAGGATCAAATGAGATAATATATAAAGTATTTCACAAGTATTTAAGGGACTATAAAAATGATAGTTATTATCATTATCATTATTGTTTTATTAGAATGCAATTTCAAATTCTTTAAGTGTGCTGACCCTTGTTGGTTCCCCCCCCCCCCAAACCCCTTGGATGGGATTTCCCTCTCAATTTCCCCTTCATTTCTTTAAAAGAGTTCCCTTTTCCCTTTTATCAAGGTGGCATGCTATGGTTTAAGTTGTGCTAGATCTGAGATCAGAGCAATTATATATGAATCCTGGCTCTGTCACTTTTTGACTCTGTGATCTTGGGCAAGTCAGTCAACCTCTGGCATCTCAGTTTCCTCATCTGAAACTATCAGATCCCCAAGCTGGGCCATCTTTATCTTCCTTACCTAAGGATACATTAGAGGGTGACAATCCTTTATTAAAAAGTCTATGACAGTTAAAAATGAGAGGGGAACTTGATTTAGAGTGAGAAGATCATATATATTCTGGTGCAGGTACTACCCCTTACTGCTGGCATGACCTGGGGCAGTCATTTAACCTCTATTGTTAAATTTCTTGATTTCTTCATCTAGAAACAGAGGGGGTTGGAGCTCAAATGACTTGAATGTCCCTTCTTTTCTATTCTAGCTAAAGAGACCATGGCTTAACTGTTTCAAAAAAGCTTATTGTGGTTAATCAAAAACTGTGAAGAATAAAAAAAAATATAGAAGAAGTATCTAGAGTCAGTGTGGGACACCTGTGACCTTAAGGACACATGCTTGTGGCTAAACAAAATCAAACAGCGTAGTGTAGAAACAACGAGTCACAACTGCAACAATGAGGCAAGTTGTCTAGAGACAAAAAGTCCATTCATAAGAGTGCTTCATGTCAGGGCCTGTTGGTGTTTTCTCGAGCTCAGGGACCATCAATTCCAGAAAGAGAGTGCAAAGGCTTGTTGTTGTGTCAAGCTCAAGGCACAACTTGCTTGCTGAGCTTGAACTGGAAAATAGGGTATCTTCTAACATGTTGACATTTTTCCTGTTTCCCCAAAGGGAGGGGTTCTCTAAGAACTCCTACCCTTATGGACAATAAAGGGGAGATAGGCATAAGCCAAGATGCCATAAGAGACCCGTTGGACCAGGACAAGCATTTTTATCCCGGGATATCAGTTTCTTGAGGGGACCTATTGGGGAAGTGTGTCTCAGTTATCCTTGCTAGGCATTGTAGCAAAAGAAAATGCCAAGGTGCTTGAATCGGGGCCTTGGTGGCTAGGCATATAAAAAAGGGAAGAGGAAAAAAGAAACCTAGAGCAGTATACTCAACCCTTGTCCAGAATCTTGGGACAGCTGTCTCACCTGGATGGTGGCTGCTTCTGGGTCCATACTAGACAAACTTGAGGTCTCCAGAAGATTCTGCCATACAGTCAGGAGCAGGCACTTTCTTCAGATGATTGAGGAGTACACACCAACAAATTTTACAGGTGTGGAATTAGTCAGAAGAACCTGGTAGGGACTCTTAGAAGACATACGAGTTGAAAATAGTGAGAAAATTCCTTTTATCAAACTATTTTCTGGTCAGCATAATGTAGGTCCTTGGTTAAGGATCTCTAAGCAGCACATGGAGATGGTCTAGTTTCCTAGTCATAAAAGAGTGGGTTCAAACAATGCAATAAAGATTTCTCACAATTCCCATAATTGTCTAATTACATTTTCGGGTATAAATCAAACTACTTGGAGAGTTCACGATGAACTAGTTTTAAGAAGGGAGCTTTAATCATACTAACCTATTCTTAATGTCTATTTAACCAGCACATTTTGAGTCCTAGATGTCTCATGTAGTTACCTGGTCCCTAGATATCTTTTCTTGGACAATATGCTTACTTTCAGGACAGCACTCAAAGGGGCTCTGCTTCTCTGGTTCTAAATCTAGAGGTTCCTAGAAAATTCTGACATAATATAATTTAGCACAATCACTTCAAGTTGGTTCTCTAATTTTTAAACTTCAGAGTATTTCAGTTTATATTCCATTTGCTGTTTCTACCTTACCTAAATCCTGTACCTGATAAAAGAGTCTTTTAAAAATATATGAGAGCCCACTCATTACCTGAGCTCTTCTGCTTTTTAAAATTATCAGACAGATACTTTATTAATGTGAAAATAATTTCACTTTCCTTATAATTATTCATATAATTTATGGGTAAAATCTTAATCCAGTCTTGAGAATTTATTACTAAAACATACTCAAAGCCTGAATTTCCATGATAGATAAATGTGGAAGCCAATCATATAATCCTGTTGCCTTCTCAAAATTAACTATTTCATTTATTTAGAAAACTTATACATTACATCTTTGTCTACTTTATCTAATCATTCCACCCTTAGAAGGATGCCACAGACATAGTTTAAAATTGTAAGATATTCCTACTTGCATCCTATTATAACAACTCAGAAATGTTCTAGTATCAAGCTATTATTTAATATTTAGTATCGTACTTACAAAACTTCTTGGTTATAGAAATTTGTTGTAAAAAGAAAAAGAGGAATATAGTTATAACAATGTATATCATAACAGAAGGGAAAATTCCCTTAGCTCTGTTTGATTCCAGTCATGAGTCATATTTGGTAGCCAATCATGTCACAAGATGTTAACAGCAAGACTTAGGATTAGCCTGGTGGGAATTTTCTTTTTCAAAAAGGAAATAACACAATGGAGTAACAGTAAGGAGGCTCCTACCTAGACTGTATCCAAAGTCATCCCCCAAATCTCCCCAGGCACAGACATCCACTTTTAGGAATTCCCATACTATAGTACAGGCCACTTTCTACTATTGGCTTCATGACAATTCAGACAATTCTCCCTGCAATTAAATCTTTCAAGGTAACAGAATCTACCTAGACAGTTAACGGAGATATTTTACATTTTGCAAAGACATAAACACAGACAAAACAACAAGACATATACCAACAGAATGTTGTAGACAGAGGCACACAGTTACAGAGGCATGCAGTATCAACTTTATAGAAGAGGTAAGCAGAGGGACTAGAGACATGCAGCTACAATGTTACAGGAGTATACCGATAAAACAAAGTACGAAGTATCTAATACTCTCTACATAAGAAAAATACTAATTCCTTAAAGGTTATCTGTGGTTTTGGTCCTGGGAAATTTTATGGACTATTTTCACCTGTTGAGTTTATGCTACTTGTAATCTTTTTCAGATTACAAACAAGTCTGTGCTCCAAGCAGGCATGCAAATTAATTAATTAATTATGAATTAATCCAGGCATTATTCAAATTAATATTTGCTAATTTCTTTCTTATAGGAGTATAAACCATTTCTGAGAGGAGGGTCAACGACTTCAAAGCAAAATGCGGCTCTTGCTATTGCTTTCAGTCTTTGATGTCTGCTGGGCACAGTACGATCCCCGTACCAAATGTGGTCGAACATCTATTGTCCACTTATTTGAATGGCGCTGGGATGACATTGCTCTTGAATGTGAACGTTACCTAGCTCCCAATGGCTTTGGGGGAGTTCAGGTATGTGCACTCCAAAATTTCTCTGATATTCATGTTCTTAGCACATTAAATACATTTTAATTTATACCTGTAACTTCAAAGAAAACAGGATAAGTTGAAGGGGTTGGACTAGATGATCTCGAGAGACACCTCAGAACTAGGCAGTGCAGTGGGTCAGGAAGACCTGAGTTCAAATCCAGCCTCAGACACTAGGTGTCTGACTATGGACAAATTCTTTAACCTCTGTGTGCCTCACTTTCCTCATTAGTAGAGTGGGGATAATAATAGCAGCTTTTGTGATTACCAGTCTCCCACTGTTGTTGTAAGAATAAAATGAGTTAATATTTATGAAGTGATATGCAAATTTTTAAATGGAATATATGTGCTAGCTATTATTATTAATTCCTATCTTAACAAGCAGTGTAGTACGGAAGGAAAACCACTGGTTTTTGTTTGGTCATGTCTGACACCTCATGATCTCATGACACCCCATTTCTGGTTTTCTGTGTGTTTTTGGTCAAAAATATTGGAGTGTTTTTCATTTTTTTTCTCCAGCTCATTTTACAGATTGGGAACTGAGGCAAGCAAGGTTAAGTGACCTGCCCAGGGTAATACAGCCAGTAAGTGTCTGAGGCCAGATTTGAACTCAGGGAGATGATTCTTCCTGATTTCTGGTCCAGGGCTCTATGCACTCTGCCACCTAGGTGCCCTGAAAGCGCTGGGCTTCGGGTTAAAGGATCTGAGTTAAAATTCTCGTTCTGCTATTTACTACCTTTGCAGCCTTGGCCAAGTCACCTTAAAACTTTGTCTCAGGTTCCTCATTGTAGGTGGTTGGATGGGATGACCTTTATTTTCCCTCTCAGCTCTAAATCTGATTCTACAAGTTAATGTATGGGAAATGACCTTTAAGAACAGTTAAGGTACTATGCAAATAAGCATTTCTACCAAAGCAATTCATTGATCCCTTATTTAAATCTTTAATATCATATCACAACTAATTGCGTACATGGTTTTTGAAACATTTCTAAATATAACACAAAATATGGTATATGTGTGACTATCTCCTTCACCTTTCCAAAATGTAGGTCTCACCTCCAAATGAGAATGCAGTGATCAATAACCCTCTAAGACCTTGGTGGGAAAGATATCAACCAGTTAGCTACAAGATATGCTCACGGTCTGGAAGTGAAGATGAATTCAGAGCGATGGTGAAGAGATGCAACGATGTTGGAGTAAGTGGATAAAAAAAGTTATTTAAGTCAAGGGTTCTTCTTCTGGGGTCCACAAATCCCCAAGAGATCTGAAGATAAATTCCAGAGGTCCATGATCTTTGGATGTCATACAATAATGTCTTTATTTTCACTAAACTCTAAGTGAAATTTAGAGTTTCCTTTGGTTATTTAAAAATATCATTCAAAGAAGGGGTCTGTTTGTTTCACAATACTATCTAAGGGATCATTGACACAATAAAGTTTAAAAACCCCTGCTGGATGGTTCAGGAGATTTCATTAATAACTTTCTCTGCCTCATTCATGCTTCCTCCATCTAAATTGTGATTACTGTGATGGCACTTGCATTGATCTCCATACGATCTCATGCTATTGGAGATTTATTCCAGTAGAACAGATTTGACCCCCATCTATGTCTCCCTATCCTATACAACTCTTGTCTCTATCCTATAACTCTTCTACCTACTTAAAACACACATACTTACATACATGTGCATACCCTGTAGTTCAAAGTTATTAGCTATCTAAAAGTCATCTTTTCTAAATCATCCTTTTGACTTCATTTATGTACCAGAGAGAATGTAAGTCAAAGAAATATGATGGTAGTACAGTTGATCTGTGCTTTTCTGAGGAAAAAAGCTAGTTGAACTATTAAAAAGTGCATAGTTTCAAAGGCTACCCACAGCTCCAAATAAAACTAAATGTTGCTCGTCAGTTCTTGAATTTTCATTCATTATTCTTACCATGTAATACACTAACGAATACATGATGCTATTGGTTCAAATGATGTACTATTCACCAGAATTTATAATCTAACTTCTGGTGATAAACTTGTTTCATATACAGATGTGATGGCAATGAGCTCATGACATAATAAATCTTTCCTCTTTGAAACCTTTTATTCTCTTAACAAACTTCTTGACAGGCAGCTCAATGGACTGTAATAATGTTTTAAAGATGTTCGTTAGAGGGGGGGCTCTCATGCAGGCAGCAAACACACTACAGCACACATGTCTGCAACATATAATCAATTTAGTCAGTTTAGCCAAACTAATTTAAAGAAGCAATTGGTTCATTTCCATTGACCAGTGAGTTCAGTCAACACAGATGGATTGGTTGTATGTGGGTATAAACATGTTCTTATGAAAGAAAAGCAAAATATGTTTAATGTGTTCTCTTGGGAAATAGTTCTGGGGAAGATGCATTTGAGAAAAGGAGAATATTAGCTCATTGAAGTTAGGATTATTTGGTTTGTCTTTGAATTTCCAGCGCCTCTCCTTAAAGTGTACCTGGATGGGTATTTTTTATATTATAAACGGAAGAAAGAAGAATATATTAAATTAGGTTCATTGCCTGATTTAATATCCAAGGTTCTAGTTTTTAAAAGAAATCAGGGATCTTGTCAAGCATTTATTACTATGTGATATGTCCTTGACATCTGGTGATGAAGGGAGCTGGACCCAGAGTCAAAAAGACCTGAATTAAAATCTGACCTCAGATAATTACTGTCTGTGTGACTCTGGGCAAGTCTCTTACCCACTGTCTGCCTCAATTTCCTCATATGTGAAATGGGACTAATAATAGCAACTACTTCCCAGGTTTCTTGTGAGGATTTAATGAGATAATAAATGTAAAGTCCTTAGTACAGTGCCTGGATTATAATAAGTGCAATATAATTGTTAGCTTTTCATAATTATTATTATCCTACTAGTTTCATTTAGTTTCATATCTCCTGTTTGCCCTATTCTTCTGGTGTTCCAGTGTAGGTCTTTTGTGAGAGGCAATATGGCATGATGGGAAAAATGCTGGGTTTGTAATCATATATTTGTTTTTGACCCTTAAGTGCTTTCTTCTAACCAGATGACCCTGGACAGATCACTTATCCTCCTTAGGGTTTAGTTTTCTTGTCGGTAAAATATAGATAATACTGTTTGCCCTGCTTGCTTCATAGGGGTTTGAAAGGATCATATAAGACAATACATGTGAATGGACTTGTAAACTGTAATGCTTAATACAAATGTAAGTTGTTATTCTTATGAGTGACTAAGAATGTGGGGAGAAAGTGACATTTCCCCCCCTTAATGAGTCCTCCCTTCTTTTTCATACTAAAACAGCATTTAAAAAATATCAAAGCAAAACTGTTCACCAC
This sequence comes from Notamacropus eugenii, assembly GCF_028372415.1. Lineage (NCBI taxonomy): Eukaryota > Metazoa > Chordata > Mammalia > Diprotodontia > Macropodidae > Notamacropus > Notamacropus eugenii. The sequence goes on from NC_092873.1 coordinate 280,591,371, forward strand.
AATGATCCTGTGTGATAGTACAGGCAACACCCTGTACCTGTAGTATGCTCCCAGGATAAAATTGGTTAGTACAATGAATCACTATTTAGTTTTGCTTCTGTCTTCTTTTGGTTTCTATCGTTATAATCATTCTGTATAATCCTCTTCTTTTTTCTGTTTACTATACTCTCGAATAGTCCCCCTATTTATTTGCAACTGGGGACCACTGATTTTCAGGCCCAGCCTGATTTATTTAAGGTCCATAGATGAAAGACAAAGTTTCATGGCTTAATTATAAAACACTAGGAGGACAGATTTATAAGTAATTGAAAGAGATGTTGTCTAACTACATTAGCATTCACTATAATTCATTAAACGATGTAGAGAAGTAGCATTCTGAGGTAGGAGTGCAAAACATGTTGGAGTCAGTAGTCCTTTCAGTGATGCTCCATCTGCTAATCTCAAACACAAACATTATTTTTGCAGGTGAACATTTATGTGGATGCTGTAGTGAATCACATGTGTGGGAAGGATGTGAGTGCTGGAACAAGTAGCACCTGTGGAAGTTACTACAATCCTGGATCAAGAGACTTTCCTGCTGTTCCATACTCTGGCTGGGATTTTAATGATGGTAAATGTCAGACCAGCAGTGGGGAAATTGAAAACTACAATGATGCTAATCAGGTAAATTTTTAGTGATTACCAACTAACTGTTTATGGATTATCTGAACCCAAGTGTTCTCCCCTGCCTGGCTTCCCTAGCTGACTTGCGAAATTCCATATTCCTACCCTCTGCTGCCTACATGGTTTGCTTTCATGAATATCAACGTCCCCCTCTCCTGAACTGTTGCAACAATCTCCTAATTGGTCACCTGCTTCCAGTCTTTCCAGTATTTAATCCATATTCCATGCAGCTGCCAAAGTGATGTTTCTCAGTCACAGGTCTGACCATGTCATTCACTTGTCTATGATGTGTTAGTGACTCCTTATTGCCTCTGGGATCCAATATAAATCTTTCTTTTGGCATTTAAAGCTCTTTCCCATTTGTCTCCATCCTATCATTCCAAACTGTTAATGTACCTTGCTGTTATTCACTCTATGTTCCAGCCACATTGATTGGCTTGCTATACCTTGTATCGGATATTTTCTTTCCAAATGTTTGTTTCTGTCTGGCATGCTTTTCCTTTTAATTTCTCATCTTGGGTTTCTAGTTGCCTTCTAGATTTAGCTCAAGTACTATCTCTTAAATGAAATCTGTCCTGGTCCCTCCAGTTTTTAGTGTTTTCACACGTGCTTTCCTTCAGTGATATATGTACATGTTTTATTGCCCCAATGACAGGTAAGTTCCCTATGGACTATTTTGTCTTTAGCTGGTAGCACAATGCCTCACATATAGGAAATTCTTAAGAAATACTAATTGGGGATAGCTAGTAGTGCAGTGTAAAGAGCACCAGTCCTGGAATCAGGAGGACTTCATTCAGTTTAAATTCAGCCTCACAATCTTCATAGCTAGACTCCTGGGAATCAAGATGGTGGAGCAAGCAGTAAATTGCTTTGACTGTCTCTTTTTGACCTCTAAAAACCCCACAAAATAGCACCCCAGGAAAAATTCTGGAATAGCAGAGACAATGGAAAGACAGAGAGAAGCAGTCTTTTTTCCTGGGAAATTTTGGAGGATCACCATGAAAGGTCTGCCACACTAGAGTAAAAAGGGTAGTGGGCACAGTCCAGGATGGGAAGCATACCAGTATGCCAGCAGTGAGTCCCACCTCAGCCAACAAGTGGGAGATCCTGAGCCCCAGGGTGGTGGATCAGGCAAATGTCAATACCAGGATTCCCATGTGCCTTATCATAGCCAGGGTAACTGGTGGACTGCAGTTTAGAGAACCACCACATGCTTAGTGCACCCTGGGAGGGCAGGCATCCTCCAGCAGCTGAATGTTCACATGCTTCAGGGCAGCCCCAGGAAGGCAGGTGCCCTTCAGTAGCCAGACCTCAACATGCTTCAGTTTAGCCCTGGGGAAATGCTGAAAATACTCACCTGGCCTAAGCACAAGCCCAATACCACGACTAGGACCCTGGCTCAGCACCTAGAGCTTCCAGTTGCCATCACCTAAGGCCCTAGTACACAAGGCCAGTGACCAGACCCATGTCCTCAGCAAAGAAATCTTGGAATAGTGCCCTTCCCCTCCCCCACCCTTCCTCCCATGCTCCCATCAGGAGAGCTCAACTTTAAAAGCCAGGGAACAGTCAAACAAAATGTGCAAATAGCAGAAAAGAACACTGACCTTAGAGAGTTATGGTGACAGGGAAGATTAAAACAAACTCAGATGAGGACAACATTGTCAATATACCTAAATATGAAACCTCAAAAGGAAATATGAATTAATCCCAAAACTAAAAAGCTTTCTTGGAAGAGCTCAAGAAAGATTTTAAAATTCAAATAAGGGAGGTAAAAGCAAATATCATGGAATAACTGTCAGGATTATACAGGACCTAGCAGCTTCTACATTAAAGAATGGGAGGGCTTGGAATATGCTATTCCATAAGGCAAAGGAGCTTGGAGTGCAATCAAACTACCCAAAAATATTGAGTATAATCTTTCAGGGGAGGAGATGGACATTCAGTGAAATAGGGGAATTTCAAATGTTCCTAATGGAAAAGCCAGAGTTCAACAGAAAATTCGATCTTCAAATAAAAGACTCAAGAGAAGAATAAAAACTTAAAACAGGAAAGAAAAACAAATGTTATTCAATAAGGTTAAACTCTTTTACATCCCTACATGGGAACATGATAACTGTAATTCTTGAGAACTGTATCTTTAGTATGACATTTAGAAAGGGTATATATACACAGAGGGTGTGAGTATAAGTTGACTTTGATACTTATGTGCATTGTAACTTAGGTGTTTAAAATGATCACTTCAAAACTGAGAGCCAGAGATGCTGCTGCCCATGTATCACATATATCATGATTATTTCTACAGGTTAGAGACTGCCGTTTGTCTGGGCTTCTTGATCTTGCCCTGGAGAAAGATTACGTGCGTTCCACAATTGCTGCCTATTTGAACCACCTGATTTCCATTGGTGTGGCAGGGTTCAGAATTGATGCTTCCAAACATATGTGGCCTGGAGACATGAAGGCATTTCTGGATAAACTGAACAACTTAAACACATCCTGGTTCCCTGAAGGATCCAGACCATTCATTTACCAGGAGGTACTAAGATAAAATGTGTGTAAATGCTGGGGCCAGGGGTGGAGTGACAGGGTATACATGCAATGATTTTATTTATTGTGAAAAAAATTATAAATTTGATTAAATATGTTCTTTCTATAGGCTAGACCAATTATGTATTTCATTCTGGTTATACAATCATTGGTTATATTTTCACAGGGTAAAAATAAAAATTGCCTAGATAATTTGATGCTTTTTAAGAGTATCCCCTCAAGGATGGAAAAATGCAAATCATCTCTTAAAATTAAATATTTGAATATTTTCATAGCATATAATAGAGTTGTTGGCATAAAATGCTAATACGATGACTGAAGTATTTTGAGAGTTTCTATGCAATGTCATATTGTTTTTCTGATTTCTACTAGGTAATTGATCTTGGTGGTGAGGCAATTCATAGCAGTGACTACTTTGGAAATGGTCGTGTTACAGAATTCAAATATGGTGCAAAACTCGGCACAGTTATTCGCAAGTGGGATGGAGAAAAGATGGCTTATTTAAAGTAAATGAAAAAAGGAGTTCACCTTTGGACTACTGCTCAATGAAACCTTCAATTGAGTTGCGACAATTTTTAGGCATTTGTTTATTTGTTTCCAGTGTAAACTAGGATAGTTCTACATTAATATCAATTAAGAATTTTATTATACATAGATGTAAATTTGAAAATAGGCACTTTTAGACCCCTAAGCATCACTAGGTTTTAATTCAGTCATGATGGGATGGAACTATATTTGGTTAATGCTTTTTTAATAATGTGCTAAAACCACATGAATACAATTATTTAAAAATCACTGGGATAGAAAAATAACATGTTGGAGGCTTCCTATGATATCCCTTGTTTTAAAATAGATTATACAATACTCTTTTCCTATACAGAGTTTCACACAGAATATAAATACTACATAAGTACCTAACATATATAGGCCCCAATAGAGTTTCAACTTAACTCTGGAATGTTAGAGCTAAAAGAAACCTTAGGAAGTCAAATTCATTTTACAGATATGGAAATTAAGACCCAGAATGATGAGGTGACTCATTCGAGGTTAAGTTGTTAATATGTGATTAATTCAGAACTGGATCTCAGTTCTTCTGACTCTAAGTCAAATTCTCTCTTCAATATACTATGGGAATTCTGGATAAAGGTTTCTGTTTATTTATGTTAAGGAATACTCTACAGGGAGAGAAGACCAGGAACAACCTGTGAGCCATAAGTAAAACACTCCTTATTTCTTTGTACAGGAACTGGGGAGAAGGTTGGTCCTTTATGCCTTCAGACAAAGCACTTGTCTTTGTGGATAATCATGACAACCAGAGGGGCCATGGAGCTGGAGGAGCTTCCATTCTCACCTTCTGGGATGCCAGGTAAATGGCAGCATCCTCTACCTTTCTTTTTGTTCTTACTAGTGGTCTCCAAAATTACCTTCTTCTCTTTGATGGCGGTGCTTTATAACTTCCAGATTGTACAAAATGGCAGTTGGATTTATGCTTGCTCATCCTTATGGATTTCCACGAGTTATGTCAAGCTTCAAGTGGCCAAGATATTTTGAGAATGGAAAGGTATTTTAAATTTCGAAATTTAGCAAGTAACTACTGCACAAAGAATCATGTGGGGAGGCATTGGGGAATGATATAATCAATCAACAATCATTTGATCCATAAGCATTGGTTGTTTACTATATGCCTACTATGCTAGGTTTCAGGGACATGAAGCGGTACCAAAAACTAAATAAGGAATAGATCTTCTCCTTATTGAAGTCACAATCAGTTGTCAAGATACAATGAATATACAGCTAATAATACAATGAAATTGTATTCAACAAGTGTAAGAAAAAGAGAGCCAAATCAAGTTCTTTGTGAGGTATAAGGCAGAAGAAAGTTTGTAACTTACTGGAAGAGCCAAGGAAGGCTTCGTGATGGAGGTGACATTTCAACTGAGCTTTCAATGTTAATGGGGACAGGAATGGATTCCAGATATAGTGACTACCATTGAATTCTGTGCCTAAGACAGAGTGTTGAAAGTATTTGGGGGATGTCAATTAGTGCAGTTTGGCTAAAATCTAGATTATGTGGTAGAGACTTGTAGGAGATAAGATTGGAAAGATATATTGGTTTTAGATTGTAAAGGTTCTGAATAAATGGGCTAAGAAGTTTAATTTTGTTCAGTAGGCAACAGGAAGTTACTGATGAGTTTTGAGCAGATGACAAAGTCTGTGAATAGGACCATATATTTAGAGTCAAAAGAGACTTTATAGGTCATCTGATTTTCAGTTGAGGATATTTTGCTCCAGAGTGATTTGTCCAGTTTCACGTGAGTAGGAAATAGTAGAAGTTAGGACTCAAATCCAGCAGTAGGAGAAGGGAGGAGGAAGAACCAAATAAATGAAATCACTGATACTCATGTCTCTGTTTTGACAAATTAAGGATGTTAATGATTGGGTTGGACCACCCAATGACAATGGAACGATTAAACAAGTAACTATCAATGCAGACACTACTTGTGGCAATGACTGGGTTTGTGAACACCGCTGGCGTCAAATAAGGTAGGAGAGCTTAATTTTACCTGTTGGACAACATTCTCTCAACAACAGATACACAGATGTCCCAAAAATTTAGTGCAGTATTAAACTTTAGTATCTTGACACTACACCAAGACTTTGGGTGTGTATGTGACAACACACACACACACACACACACACACACACACATTCTCACAAAGGGGTGAGAAAGAGAAGAATCAGAATACTCAAATCAAATACATTTGCCAATATTTTGTGTATTTTGTTTACAGGAATATGGTTATTTTCCGTAATGTAGTTAATGGCCAGAGTTTAACAAATTGGTGGGATAATGGAAGTAACCAGATAGCTTTTGGCAGAGGAAATAAAGGATTCATTGTATTTAACAATGATGACTGGTAAGTAGCAGTGAATTTTTTAAAAGTTTCATTTAAATGTATGCTTGACTGGTCTTTATTTTTCTTACTCCTGAATCTTTTATTAATAGTCATAAAGAATACTTATAAGGATTAGAATAGATTTTGCCAAGTAAAGAGAGAGAGAGGAAAGAGAAGGAAAGAAGATGAAAGGAAAGAGAAAAAAAAACTCTGAAATCAAGACTTCATGAAGTACATTCACAAATCACTTCTAACTTGAAGGAATTCCTTCTTTTAGCCTGTCTGTGTACTTCACATTGTGTTTGAAAACAACAAAGGGAGTATTAATAAAGAATACGTTACTATCCATCTTCTATTTCCACTACTGAAAGAATTCCCATATTTTTTAGCAAGTTTTGGGTTTTATATTTTTTATTAAAATTTCTGAACTTACCAATTACTTTTCTATTAAATGTTTTATTAATGTCTTTTGTTTTTACATTTTTATCATTTCTTAATATTTCCATCCTGTAGAACTATCCCTTGTAACAACAACAATCACAACCACAATACACAGTTAAGAAAAACAAACTGTGTCCATGACCAGTACAACAAATGTCTTGGACAATAGATGCAGTATCACATACGGTGGCTCCTCACCTGTCTACATAGAGATGGGAAATGACTCGGATTGCTCATTAAAATTATTCATGGTGTGTCTTGCTTTTAGAGTTCTTTTCATTTACATGATTATAATAATGATATTTATAATTCTGTTTTCCTTACTCTATATCACTTCATGTAAGTTTCCCATGGTTCTTGAAATTTTTCATTCATGTCATTTCTTATGGCTCTTTGGTACTCTATTTTACCCATATGACAAAATTTGTTCAGCTATTCTCCAGTGGATGTGAATTTACTTTGTTTTCAGTTTTTTGTTACTACAAAAAGGGCTTCCATGAATATTTTGACATATTCGAATTTTTTCTTTTTAATCTTAGGCCTCCTTGGGGCAATTACTCACGAGTGAAGTCTCAGGACCAGAAAGTATAAACAGTGTAGTCATTTTTTTCACACAATTCCACATTGTTTTCCACGATGGCTAGAAAAATTCCCAGCTCCATTAACAGTATTAGCATACTTATCTCCAATATAGAATTTTTCTGTTTTTTGTTACCTTTGTTCCATTTTTCTGGATTTCAGATGAAACCTTAAAATGATATTATTTTGTATTTTTCTTTTTATTAGTAATCCAGAGCAATCTTTGCTTAGTTTGTAATACTTCCTTTGATAACTACTTGTTTATGTTCCTTTGCCTACTTCCACTGTGGAATGGTTCTTGGTTTAAAATTCTCTAAATATATAGGATAGCATATTTCTCTTTGGAATAACTCCAAAGATTTTCTCAAGTTCATGATTTCTCTTTTTTAATTTCAGTTCCATTAGTTTTATTTATGCATAAACATTCCAATTTACTCTAATTTATTTTTTTTATTTTGTTCTGTCCCTTATGTCTTGTTTGGTTGAGAGTTTTCTCCCTAACCATTATTTCGAAAGTATTTTCTTTCTTTCTCTTCCATTTAAAAGAAAAAGAAAATTTAAGTAATTATTATAGTGGGGATTCCTTTCATATATCAATTGTACTAAAATGTCTACTGGCCTTCCTCCCAATTCTCAAAATCTATGATTCTTTTTTGTTTCTTTTATAAGTTGCCTTTTATATTCATCCTTTGAAACCTGTAGTAGTACATGATAAAAGGTGCTTTTCTAAATTTATTTTTGGCTAAAATTTGTCCCAGTTTCCCCAGCAATTCTTGTTTAACTTTCCTGAAGTAGTTTATCTGACTGGTAAAACCCTGTGTTACAGAGTTAGATTGTTCTTCATTCCCACTCACTCTATTCCATTGATCTACTTTTCTATTTTTTATACCCTATTAAATGGTACTGATGATTACTACTTGATAATATAGTTTGATGTGTGGAAGTATCATTTCTACCTTTTTTTCATCATTTTTTTTGAGACTGTAGATGCAAGGAAAATATTTGCATATATATAGCTTTGGAAGAATTTGGTTAATAGGTGACACTTTGGTTGGGGGTAATGGTGGTGGTGATTAGCCCTGATACGGGAAGGATAGTAAGTAAGCATGAGAAATTCATGATTTCTTTACAGGTATAAAATGTGTTCATGATTTTGAAAAACCTCTGTATAAATCTTGAACTCTAAAGTGAAGCAGAGAGAAGTAGGAGATCTACTGAATTTTGAGTCAGGGGATCTGGTTTTGAAATCTTGGCTCAGTTACTATGTGACCTTGGTCAAATTACTTAATGGTTAGGAATTATGTAGCAAGTTAAGATTTATATATAAAACACTTTACACATATTGATTCATTGATATACCTAGAAACCTTTAAGGTTGTTGCTATTATTATTTGCATTTTGTAGATGAGGAAACTGAGGCACAGAGCAGTTAAATGATTCTCCTAGGGACACACAGTATTCAGCGCCTATGTCAGAATTTGAAAGTAGATCGTCCTTACTCCGTCATACTTTCTATGCACTGTACCACCTACCTTAATATCTCAGCCTCAGTTTCTTGATTGAACAAATGAATGGATTTAGCTAAATGACCTCAAAAGACACTACTTGTTCTGATTTATTGTCCTCAATGAAAAACTGTTTCTAATGCTGACAAGTGACCCCAAACCCTTGTGTATGTTCCAGTTGTGCATGTTTAAGAAGGCAACAGATCTGTTGAACAGGTAGCAAATACTGAGGGAATCAGGATGCATCATCATCATCATGCTAATAGTAACCTTGGTATCTGACATTTCAGTGCAATAAGGTATATGAAGCTTTATATGCATTATCTTATTAGATTAGAGGAAAAGGGAGGAAATCAAAAGAAATTAATATAGGATTAGTACTGATGCACTATATAAAATGAGTAGGGAGGGATTAAAAAAGGAAATGGTAGTGATTAGTGTGGGAGTAACACCAGGTAGGGTTGGGAAGTACTGTCTTTTATTTCTTTTTTAAGTTTTGAGAAATATACCCTGAGTAAAAAGATCTTCCAACTTACTTTCCAACATCTCACAACTCTTATTTAGAGTGAGTAGAGTGGCAGCAGTAATTTACAAGGGCATATAAAACTTTTGCAGTCCTCTGGCCACGGGTTATATCTCAGCATTTTGGATCCTTTAACAATATTGTAGCAATGAACCTGCCATACCTGCAACTGAGTCTTCCACCTCCAACATTTAGTCTCCCAGTCTACTTACTGAAATATCAGAATCAAAAGTTAACCAAGTGTACTGCCTTGTTAAAAATTTGCAGCTGTTTGTCTTTCTAATTCATATCTTCCATGTACCGTGACATCAAAGTACATTGACACTGGATGACTTTATAACTCAATCACTGAAGCACGAGATGATTTTTTTTAGCTTTCAGTCCAACACAATTTTACTTCCTCAAGGAAAGGTTAAAAACGATCAAATTTAAATTATTGAAAGTGAGTAGACTTTCCCGAACGGAAAAAAAAAAACCAAACCCAGAACTAGTGCATAGATTTGAAATGTTTTCATTTATCAAAAAAAGAACACAATGAAAATTGATTGTAGATACAAATTTGCTGAAGTCTCCATTCCTGTTCAAATCTTTACCTTCAAGCACTCACTGCTGACTGAGAAGTTCTGCCATCTCCGGTAGTGAATAAGGATTCTTTAGCAATTTGAAGACTGCCCAGATTCATTAGAGCCATTTTCAGTCTGGATCCTCTTCATTTTTAGGATTTTTACTTATGGAACAGACTTACTTGTAATCTAAGCATCTAGAGTGGTCATGATTGTATATTTTTCACTTGTATATTGTTTGCCTTTTTTTTACAGGGCATTGAATTCTAATCTGCAAACTGGTCTTCCTGCTGGAACCTATTGTGATGTCATTTCTGGAGATAAAAGCGATAACGACTGTACAGGAATTCAAGTCCATGTTGGCAATGATGGTCGTGCTTACTTTAGTATTTGCAACTCTGCTGAAGACCCATTCATTGCCATCCACGTGAATGCTAAATTATAGTAAATTACTGGATAAATAGCATTTCCAGAAGCAATAAGCAAAATCAAATCCCATAATGATCAATTTTCTTTTCTTAGATACACAGTGGAACTAAAAATGTGAAAATCTTTGCTCTATAAATTTTTAAAATACTGTCAAAATAAACCTAATATCTTGACATTTAAAGAATATTTTATGTAATAATTAGAATGTAATGATGATATCCTCTATTAGATCCAATTAAAAGTGAGGTGGAGAGAACAGCAAAAATGTTTGTGTGTTTTATTATGAATCCTCAGTCTTCTGTTTTTCTTCCTCATTAATAGAAAAATCAGACTTTATTCTGTTTGTTTCATTTCAAGGACCAATTTAATGGGAACAAAATGCATCAAAATACTTTGCATATTCAGCTTCAAAAGAATATTACTACAATTAATAGGAAGAATGATTCTGCTTTTAATGAAATACTATTTAAGTTTATGGATATCACCTAAATGGAATTATAAAATCCTTATTCAACATTTGAATTTTTTCCAAGTGGTCTTTTAGCTCCTGCTTATTTCTTTCAGTAATATATTAGATCTCACTTCCACATTGGAGTCATGTGTAAATTTAATAACTATGCCTTCTTTGTTTTAGATGTACTAAGTCTAATAATAATAGCTAACATTATTTAAAATTTTAAGGTTTGAAGAACAACTTTGCAAATTTTATCCTTCTAATAATCTTTGAATTAGATGATATTATTATCCTTATTTTGCAGATGAGAAAACTGATACAAATGGAAGTTAAGGGACTTGCCAAGAGTCACACAGCTAATAATTATCTGAAATCAAGTTTGAACTCATTCCCTCTTGCCTTTAAGCCCTTAATTCCATCCAATGTGCCACCTAACTGCCTAAAACACATTATTCAATAGAACATGGTAGAAAATAGTCAATAATATCAAAAAATATATCTCTAAAATGTGACATGAACAGTCAGCCTCAGAACCCTCCATGGTTGATAGTAGTGTGATATTATCTCTTCTATTTTACAAATGAGGCAAGTGGGGTTTTTAGAATGGATCTAGTTTTAAGGAGGGCCAGATAGCTTGCACAGTGGATAGAGCACTGGGCCTGGAGTCAGTAAGAGTCATCTTTTAGAGTTCTAATCTGGCCTCACATTAGCAGTGTGACCCTGACAAGTCACTTAACCCTGTTTGCTTCAGTTTTCTAATATGTAAAATGAGCTGGAGAATGAGACATTTATTGGAATTTATGGAATATAGCCAAAATAATACTTAGGGGAAAAACTGTATCTCTAATTGCTTATGTCAGTAAAGCAGAGAAAAAACAGATCAATGAAGGCCATGGAACTAAAAAAAAAAAAAAACTAGAAAAAGAACAAATTAAAAACCCCCAATTAAAAAACAAATAGGAAATTCTGAAAATCAAAGAAGAAATTGATAAGACTGAAAGAGAATTATTGAACTACTAAAACTAGAAACATTTTATGGAGAAATTCTTGAATAATTCATATTAGAAAAAGAAATTGATCAAGGCATTAATGAACTTCCTAAGAATATATCTCAAGGATCAGATGGATTGACAAACAAATTCTACCAAATATTTAAAAAAACAATCACAAGAGTATACAAATTATTTAGAAAAATTAGTGGAGTCCTATCAAATTCCTTTTATTATGCAAATAAGGCACTTCTACGCAAACCAGGAAGAGCCAAAACAGAGAAAGAAACATATATTTCGATTTCCCTAATGAATACTGATGTATAAATTTTAAATACAACACTAGAAAAAAAGATATGGCAACATATCACAAGAATCATACACTATGATCAAGTGAATTTATACTAGGACCACAGAACTGGTTCAATATTACAAAAACTGTCAGCATAATTGACCATATCAATAACAAAATCAACAGAAATCATAAGATTATCTCAATAGATGCAGAAAAAGCTTCTGACCAAATACAGGACCCATTCCAATTAAATACACTAGAGAATATAGGAGTAAATAGAGCTTATCATAAAATGATAAATAATATTTATCTAAAATTATTGGCAAGTGCAAGCCTGGGAGCAGCAACCTCACATATAATTCAGAACTTTTGCATCCTGACCAGCTATCCCCCCAGATACTCTCCAAAATGTCATGAACTTTCAAGGAGCAGCTTATCTTGAATGTCCTAAAGGAAGACCAGGTTCGCCAGAACAAGATCACTATTGTTGGGGTTGGTGCAGTTGGCGTGGCATGTGCCATTAGTATCTTAACAAAGGAATTGGCTGATGACTTGCCCTAGTTGATGTACTAGAAGACAAAGTAAAGGGAAAGATGATGGTTCTCCAACATGGCAGACTTTTCCTCAAAAGGCCAAAGATTGTTTCTGGCAAAGATTACAGTGTGTCTGCAAACTCAAAACTGGTCATTGTTACGACTGGGGCACATCAACAGGAGGGAGAAACTCATCTTAATTTGGTCTAGCATAATGTGAATATCTTTAAATTCATCTTTCCCAATATTGTTAAATACAGCCCTAATTGCAAGCTGCTTATTGTTTCCAGTCCAGTGGATATTTTGACATATGTGGCCTGGAAGCTAAGTGGCTTTCCTAAAAATCATGTTATTGGAAGTGGTTGCAATCTGGATTCTGCCCATTTCCATTATCTACTGGGGGAGATACTTGGTGTCCATTCTTCAAGTTGTCATGGATGGGTCCTTGGGGAACATGGAGACTCCAGTGTTCCTGTGTGGAGTGATGTGAATCTTGCTGGTGCGTCTCTAAAGAACTTTCATCCCTTTTTGGGAACTGATACTGTTGCAGAGAATTGGAAAGATGTTCATAAACAGATGGTTGAAAGTGCTTATGAGGTAATCAAACTGAAGGGCTATACTTCCTGGGCTATTAGCTTGTCTGTGGCATATCTGGCACAGAGCATTATGAAGAATCTTAGGAGAGTGTATCCAATTTCCATCATGATTAAGGGCCTATATGACATTAATGAGGATGTCTTTCTTAGTGTCCCATGTGTCTTGGAGCAGAATGGCATTTCAGATGTGGTGAAGGTCAACCTGAATCCAGAGGAGGAGAGCTGTTTAAAGAAGAGCACAGATACTCTGGGGAATCCAGAAGGAGCTGCAATTTTAAAACCTTTGAATGTGCTACTATAAAGAGAACATGACAGGGGTTGAGGGGTTATATATGATTCGCTTTTCAGATAGACCAAATCCTTCCTCTGATTAGTGACTAAACACCAGAAACATAAAACCTGTGAACACACACTCTAGTTTCTTCCTAAAGTCAGAAATAGGGAATAGAACCCTGTTGTAGTTAACATATGATGCTAGATATGACTTGTATAATCTCAGTGGTTGGTATCTAGCAGAGCCAGTGACCCACAGGTATATAAACTACCTACTTTGTATGTAGATGCTACAGGTTCCCTTAGGTCCAGAAGACAACACTCCTGGATACAAAACACCATACAGTAGTAATTCTTTATTGATGCATTGATTACCTTTGTGCTCCACTCCAGTAGGGCACTACAGCATGGCCCCCATGTATCACCTTTGTAGAGGACCTGTTTTTGTCTGCCTACATATTTATATACATATATATATATAATATCAATAGTTGTAAATTTCCATATTATATAAAAAGATTTGTATACATACAACAATGCAACCAATTCTTCAAATGTCATACTAACCCTAAATATGGAATAAACAGCAAAAAAAGTTATTGGCAAGCTTCATCTTTAATAAAGATAAACTAGAAACCTTCCTAACACAAAATCAGGGGTGAAGTAAGAATGGTCATTATCACCTCTATTATTTAATATTTTGCTAGAAATGTTAGTTTTAGCAATAGGAAAGAAAAAGAAACTGATGGATTTTGAATAGGCCATGGAGAAACAAGACTATAACTTTGCAGATGATATAGTATACTTAGAAAAACCTAGAGAATCAACTAAAACACTTATTGAAATTATTAACAACTTTAGTCAAGCTTCAGGATACAAAATAAACTCACACAATTCATCAACTTTTCCATATATAACCAACAAATTCCAGCAACACAAGATAGAAGGAGAAATTCCATTTAAAATAACTGTAGACAATATAAAATACTTGGACTGTACCTGCCAAGAAAAACTCAGGAACACAACTATAAAACACTTTTTACACAAATAAGTCAGATCTAAACAACTGGAAAAATACTAATTGTTCATGGATAGGCTGAGCCAATATGATAAAAATTACAATTCAATCTAAATTAATCTAAAGTGCCATACCAATCAAACTAGGAAAAATTATTTTACAGAGTTAGAAAAAACAATGACAGAATTCATCTGAAATTACAAGAGCTTGAGGACATCAAGGCAATCAATGAAAAAAATGCAAAGGTAGTCAATCTGTGAAAAAATCTCAAACTGTATTATAAAGTGGAAATTATCAAACAATATGTTACAGACTAAAAAATAAAGTAACTCTAATTCATTGCTGGTGGAGTTGTAAACTGTCCAACCATTCTGGAGAGAATTTGAAAGTATTTCTAAAGGGTTATAAAAGTATGCAACACTTTAATTCAGCAATGCCAACCACTACTAGATCTGTATCCCAAGAAATAATAATAAAGGGAAAATAAGGACCCACTTGTACAAAAATATTTGTAGCAGCTCCTTGTGGTGGCAAAGATTTGAAAATTGAGGAGATGCCCATCAAGTGGGGAATGGCTTTTCAAGTTGTGATATATAAATTCAATTATACTACTATGCTATTATGCTATAAGAAATGATGAGTACACAAATTTCAGAAAAATCCTGGAAAAACTTGCATGAATTGTTGCTGAATGAAGTTATCAGAATTAGGAGAACATTTTACATAGTAACAGCATCATTGTGTGATGATAAAGTATGATATACCTTGCTCTTTTCAGCAATGCAATGATCCAAGACAATTCCAAAAGATTTGTGATGGAAAATATTAACCACATGCAGAGAAAGAACTATGCAGTTTGAATGCAGATCTAATCACACTATTTTCACTTTTTTTTGTTTTTTCTTTTTCATGGTTTTTTCCTTTTTGCTCTGATTCTTCTTTCACAACATGACTAATAATATAGAAATGCGTGTGTGTGTTATTTAATATGATTGCACATGAATAACCTATATCATATTGCCTACTTTCTTGGGGATGTAGGTGGGGAGGAGAGGGAAGGAAAAATTGGAACTAATACTTTATCAAATATGAATCATCTTTGAAAATCATCATTACATGTAATTAAAAAAAATAAAAGCTATTAGTAAAAGACAAAGAAACTGAGTGGAGATGAGATTTTTAGAGGGAATCTAGTTGCAAGAAGGTCCAGCTAGGTTGCAGAGTGAAGAGAATGCCAGACTTGGAGTTAGGAGGACTTGTCTTGGTGAGTTCAAATTTGACCTCAGTCACTTTACTAGCTCTGTGGCCGTGGCAAGTCACTTTGCCCTGTTTCCTTCAGTTTCCTTATCTATAAAATGAGCTATAGAAGAAAATGTCAAACCACTGTGGTTCTTTGCCAAGAAAAACTCAAATGGGGTCATGAAGAGTCCCACATCACTGAAACCATTGAACAAGAACAGGAAGTTGCAAGGAAAAGGATTCAACCAAACTCAACAAAGGTCGACAGAGCATAGAATCCTATGATCACAGATTTAGAGCTGGAAGAAATCTTAGAGGTCATCTACTCTGAAAGCAGCTCATTTGATTCAAAGTGTTATTCTTTTTCCATTATGTCACACTGCCTCTCAAAGTACTCTCTCTAATCTTGTTCATTTCTGTGGGCTCCCTTTTTGTTTGGAAACAGACCCTTTGATAAATCCAGATCAGAGCTCCTAAATCAGTGGTTTCCAAATTTTTGATGATGGTTTTTAGTAATTTTTTTTTTCTGAAAACAACCCATTGACCACTTATTTAATAAATTATATTTACAAATGCATATGTATGCACATATGTATGATTATTTGAACAATTATGTATACTACAAAACTTATTCAGAAATAGAAATAGAAAAAGGTTGAGAAAAAATGAAATAATATTTGATCTGAAGTGTTTATAGGCCTTGCTCTCCTGCAAACTAGCAGCTCCCTAGGCAAGTTAGCAGTTTGTGCAGTGCAGCAAAGCCCCACCCTAGTGACCTCACACCCAGCACAAGCCACCAGCAAGACCTTGATTCCATTGCCAACTAGTAGTGAAACCCCGTTCCAAGGCTGGCCAACAGCAAAATACCTCCCTTAGGGCTTACTAGCAGAGAGATTTTGTTTCCTTAGTAACCCACCCCCCTTTTCTGGGGCAAACCAGCAACAATATCCCTGCTACAAGGCCAGTCAAGGGAAAGTCAGCAGTAATAGCCAAAGCCCCATAAAAAAAGCTTGGGAGAATGCAGGAGCAGAGCACAACTTTCACATCAAAATCCCGTCAGAAAAAAAAGGTAGAAAAAAAACGAGCAAAAGAATGAAAAAAGAGTTTGACTATAGAAAGTTCTGTGATGATAGGGAGGATAAAGACATAAACTTAGAAGAGAACAATAATATCAAAATGGCTAAATGTGAAACCACAAAGAATAATGCAGTTTGGTTGCAGGCCCAAGAAGAAGTCCTGTAAGAGCTTAAAAAGTATTTTTGAAAGGAAATTAGGGAAGTGGAAGGAAAATTGGGGAAAGAAATAAATAATTCTAGTGAATCATGAAAAATGAGTCAATAACACTGGGAAAGATATCCAACAATTTACCAAGGAAACTAATTCCATAAAAATAGAATTGGTTAAATGGAAAAAGAAGTATAAATGCTCACTGAAGAAAATAATTCCTTAAAAATTTGAATGCAACAAGTGTAATGAATTTATATCTGTAAGACATCAACATATGATAAAATAAAATTAATAAAAAACAGAAGAAAATATGGAAGTTTTCATTGAAAAATAACTAAGAAAAATATATATTTATAATATATATTATTTAATATATAAATATATTTATATAGCAGCATATAATATATGTATATATATAAATAATGTAAATACATTATGCTTATATAATATATAATACGAATAATATAAAAGAGATAATATAAAAATTTTGAATTGCCCAATAGTTATAATACAAAAAGGAAGAGAAAAGAAAAATAAAAAAAAAGCTTGAGCAGCATCCTTCAAGAAATTTTCAAAGAAAACTGCCTTGATAGAATCAGAGGGTAAAATAGAATTTGAAGGAATCAGCCACTCACTGCCTGAAAGAGATCCCAAAGTGAAAACTCCCAGGAACATCATAGCCAAATTCCAGAGTTCACAGATTGAGGAGAAAGTGCTGCAAACAACTAAAAGGAAACAATTCAAATACCATGGAGCTACAGTCAGCATTACACAGGATTTGGCAGCTTCCACACCAAAAAACCAAAAGACTTAGAATATGATATGCTGAAAGGCAAAGGAGTTAGGATTACAACCAAGAATCACCTACCCAGCAAAACTGAATCTAAACTTTCAGGGGAACAAATGAATATTCAAGAAAATAGAGGACTTTCAAGCATTTCTAATTAAATGACCAGAGCTGAATAAAAAACTTTACCTCCAAATACAAGAATCATGGGAAACATAAAAAGGTAAAAAAGAACTGAGAAAGAAAAAACATAAAATATTCAATGAAGTTAAATTTTTTGATGATATTTGTAACTCAACAACTTTATTACTACAATTGCAATTAGAAGGAATATATGTAGACAAAAGGATGATACCCAAAAATTTTAAAAAATCTACAAGGGTAAGAAAAAAATGCACTGGAAGAAAAAGGAGGGGAGGTTATTGAACAGGATAAATTATCCTACTTAAAAGAGGCATGAAATAGCTGTTATAACGGAGGGGATGATGGGAACCAGTGGTGGATAAAGCTTAAACTTTATTCTTATTACAATTGGATCAAAGAGGTAATGTCATGTACAGTCAGATGGATATAAAAATCTGTCTTACCCTATAAGGAAGTAAAAAGGGATGAGGATAATAGAAAGGGAGGGGAGCTGATAAAAGAGAAGGTATATAGGGGAAGGCAGTAATCAGAGAAACACTTGCACAGAGTTAGTTGCTATAACTATGTAATGAACCCACATATAAAATAGAAGAGGATAGGAGAATGGATTAAAAATGCATTAAAAACCACACTCCTACAATATATTGTTTAAAAGCAGCAAATTTGTTCCCAAAATGTTCTGATCACTGCCCTCCTGATCTGATCTTTATAAGCTCCTGACCTGAGTTTAGGTCTCCATCACACTACTTTTGTCTTGCCCCTGGTTGGAAGTTCCAGTGGACTGCAGCTGTACTGAGCCACTATCAACCAACTGGAAAGCACTGGTGATTCAAAGTGATAGAATTGCAGGTTCCTTTAATCTGTGTTTCCAGCCCTAGTTATTTTACTGCTAATTTCAAGATTGAACTAGAAACTGGAGCTAAAATGTTGCTCCATTTTTGGTGTCAGAGCAACACAGCTATTGTTGACATCTGCTTTGTTCCTCACCATTGTGGCTTCAGAAAGGGTTAGAGAAACAGTTGATATGGTGTTCGATGCCTGTCAACTCCAGGAGAAATGCCAGGAGCAGAACGGAGGTCTGTACACAATGTCTATAGATCTGACCAAGGCCTCTGACACTGTTAGTCATGAGGGCGTATGTAAAATTATGTCAAAATTTGGTTGCCCAGAGAAGTCCATTGGTATTGTATGTCAGTTTCATGATGGCATGTTTGCATGGGTTCTAGATAGTGAACACAGCACCAAGGTCAACTACCGTACTGGTGCTAGCTTTGGATTGGGAGAACAGATTTCAAAGGGCTCAGAGAAAGGAAAGGAATTTTGCCTATACATACACATATATACATAGATGCCTATATGCACCTATGAGTGTGAATATCTATATATACATGACATACATGTGATGTATATATGTGCGTATGTGTACAGGACACATCCATGTGCCTTGAACAAATTTTTAAAATCTGGTTACTACCCATTTACTAGCAACTCCTCTCTTTCTCTCTCTCTCTTTGTCTCTCTCTCTCTCTCTCTCTCTCTCTCTCTCTCTCTCTCTCTCTCTCTCTCTGTCTCTCTGTCTCTCTCTCTCTCTCTGCAATTCTTTTTCACAATTTGTCACTTGCTTCTATACAGTCCTCCATTTCATGTATGTAATGACATGATAATAAGAAGAGGTCTCATTGTTTGTATACATACATAAGCAAAGGAGGTGATCCAGCATAGTAAATAGAAGTTAGAGAGAAGGCCTAGGTTCAAGTATTGCCTTGGACACATTTCATTTGCCTGAACATGGGTAAGTGACAACTTCTCAGGTCCCTAGGCATCTGTCTTTATGAGTTTAACTTTCTACTGTAGAGAGAATTTCCTTACTAGCTCTTTCCTACATCAGTGCAATCACAAATAGGGGAGATGGATGTGTCTTTAATCCATACACACACACACAAATATATCACAGATATATGTATATGCATGTGTATAAGCTTATATGCATCTAAATATATGTGTATATGAGTATATAACATAACTGTAGATTATTGCCAAAAGTCTTTAAATGTAAATATTATTTTTTATTTTTATTTTTCAACATTCACTTCCACAAGATTTTGAGTTTCAAATTTTCTTCCCCTTTTCCCCCATCCCCCAGCCATGATTATCCTTTCCCCCAATATGCTCTTCCTTCTTTTCCCCCTCCATTCTCTTATACCTTTCCCTTTTATTTTCTTCTAGAACAGGATAGATTTCAATACCCCATTGCTTGTATGTCTTATTTCTCAGTTGGATGTAAAAACAAATTTTAACATTTGTTTTTAAAATTTTGAGTTGAACATTCTCTCCCTTCCTTCCTTCCCACCCAGCCTGACTGAGAAGGCAAGCAATTTGATAGAGGTATTGTTAAAGACTACCTATATTTCCCTCCATTCTATCCTGCCCTTACCATTTATTCTATTCTCTCTTTTGACCTGTCCCTCCTCAAAAGTGTTTGCTTCTGATTATCCCCCTCCTCCCATTTGCCCTTCTATCATCCACACACTTATCCCCGTCCTATCTACTATCATGTAGAGTTAGAGATTTTCATACCCAGTTGAGTGTGTATATTATTGCCTCCTTAAGCCAAATCCAATGAGAGTAAAATTCACTCATTCCCTCTTCACCTCCATTGTAAAAGCTTTCTATTGCCTTTTTTACGTGAGATAATTTAACCTATTCTACCTCATCCTTTTTCCTTCTCCCAGTATATTCCTCTCTCACTCCTATTCCCTCCAACTACCCTAATTAGCACTGAGAAAAGTCTCAAGAGTTACAAATCTCATCTTTCTATGTAGTAATGTAAACTGTTCAATTTTAATAAGTCCCTTATAATTTCTCTTTCCTGTTTATCTTTTCATGCTTCTCTTGATTCTTGTATTTAAAAGTCAAGTTTTCTATTCGGTGCTGGTCTTCTCATCAAGAATACTTGAAAGTCATCTATTTCATTGAATTTTCATTTTTTACCCTGAAGTATTATACTCAGTTTTGCTGGGTAGGTGATTCTTGGTCTTAGTTCTAGCTCTTTGACCTGAAGAATGTCATATTCTAGGTCCTCTGATCCCTTAATGTAGAAACTGCTAAATATAATGTTATCTTGATTGCATTTCTACAATGTTTGAATTGTTTCTTTCTGGCTGTTTGCAATATCTTCTCATTGACCTGGGAACTCTGGAATTTGGCTACAATATTCCTAGGAGTTTTCCTTTTGGGATCTTTTTTGGGAGGTGATCAGTGAATTCTTTCCATATCAGGGCAGTTTTCCTTGATAATTTCTTGAAAGAAGATGTCTCAGCTCTTTTTTTGATCCCAGCTTTCAGGTAGTCCAGTACTTTTAAAATGATCTCTTGGATCTATTTTTCAGGTCAGTTGTTTTTCCAATGAGATATTTGACATTATCTTCAATTTTTTAATTCTTTTGGCTTTGTTTTATAATTTCTTAATTTCTTATAAAGTCATTAGCTTTCATTTGCTCCATCCTAATTTTTAAGGAATTATTTTCTTCAGTGAGCTTTTGGACCTCCTTTTTCATTTGATCAGTTCTTTTTTTTTTTTAAGACATTCTTCTCTTTATTGACATTTTTGGACCTCTTTTGTCATTTGAGTTACTCTATTTTTTTTAAGGTGTTATTTTCTTCAGCATTTTTTGAATCTCCTCTAGCAAGCTATTGATTTATTTTTCATGAAGGTTGATTTGGGGTTTGTATTGCCAGATAATGAGAAATAAAGTTGTAAAATAAGTGGTGATAAATTTAGTTTTGCTCTCAGTGACTTAATAAGTGACAAATTATATTGGGAAAGTCAATGTTATCGACTACTGCAACTACACAATATAAGGAGATAATACTGAAATTATATAATGTATGTATGTGTGTACATACATATGCAGGAGTGTGTAGATTGTTGTTTAACAACCAGTTGGGGCTAAAAGTACAAATGATACATTTAAGTTACTCTGCATTATTAACATTTTCTCCACCACTTTTTAAATCTGCTCAACAAAACAAATAAATCAAGCTCTGATTTGCAGCGTTTGAGTATTCCCAAAATGAAAAGGCTCATACTCAAAATTTAACAGTCAAAGGGAAGTGGTTAGAGTTGATTCTAGCAACCTTTACTATGTACTAGCTGATAAGGTTTACTTTCACCTAATTATCAACACAAGAAATGACATTTATCTTGTTTTGTAGTTAGTAATTTAAAAATCTTTGTTTTTGTTTGTGCATATTCCTTGTTTCTTATCCTACTATGTCTTCTACTTTACTTCTAGCTTGCCCTCCTATTACTTGCCTAACCCTCTTCAAGAATACCTTCCCTATCCTTCCATTCCCATAAATGTAAATGCCCTTCTATTACCCCCATAACTTATTCCCTCACCCTTCCCTGCAGAGATTCCTCCCTTATTCTCCCATTCTCATTTATCTAAACAACATTCTTTAGCCCCCTTTTCCCTTTTCCCTAACCCTCTCCTCTAAAGATCTCTCCCTTTTCCTCTCTCCTCTCCCTATTCTTTCACTGTTTACTTCTAAATTTAGAAGTTACCAGAAGTACCAGCTCTTTTTCCCCATCTAATTTCTCTGTATCTATTCTTCCTCTTGCATCTCGTTTGTATAAAATAATTATTCTGTTTAGCTGTCACTAAGTGGTTTTACTTTTAAATTCATATCATACTCAGGCTTACCTGAATCTTTCTTATGAGTTACCCAATTATTAATAAGAATCTTAGACATATGTTTTGTATTTTGCATACATAAAAAGTAAACACTCTGTCTTTATTGAATGCCTTGTAATCAGCCTTTGGTATGTATCTTATGTTTCTCTTGGCTCTTGTATGTCAAATCTTCAATTAAGTATAGGTTATTCTTTTTAATAATGTCTGGAAAGTCTGACAGTTGACCAAATATCCATTTTTTTCTATTCAGGATTATGCTTATCTTTGCTGGGTATGATATTTTTGGTCAGAGGCTCAGTTCTTTGGCTTGTCAATGGTTGTTGTCTTTCATTTTTGAAGAGAACCAAAATGACATCACCATGAAAGAGTGAAGTTGCAGTGTGTCCAACTGTGGCTGATCGAACTAATATGAGCTCAGAATGCTCTACCATAGTTTGGGTACAGATAGTCCATGTGAGTATCTGGGGTGGATACTCCAAATTTGCACATCCTATGTTTACTTTGTGCTGTCTCAGTTCTGCTTTGCTCAAAGAGCACAGCACCCTTTCTGATGTGGGCGTGCCATGCTGAGCAGTCCTGTGCCAGCGTCTCCCATGTTGCACAGTCAAATCCAAAGTTTTTGAGAGATATCTTGAGAGTGTCCTTGTATCAGTTCTTCTGACCACCATGTGATCACCTGCCTCATATGAGTTCTCCATAAAATAATCTTTTTGGCAAGTGTATATTTTGCATTCAAACAACATGGTCAGTCCATCAGAGTTGCGTTCTCTGAAGCATAGTTTGAATGCTTGGCAGTTCAGCTCGAGCAAAGACTTCAGTGTCTGGTACCTTATCCTGCCAAGTGATCCTCAAAATCTCCCTAAAACAGTTCAAATGGAAGCGATTCAGTTTTGTGACATGGTGCTGGTAGACTGTTCATGTTTCACAGGCATACAACAATGATGTCAGCACAACTGCTCTGTAGACCTTCAGTTTGGTAGTCAGTCTAATATCTGTTCTCTCCCAAACTTTTCTTCAGAACCTCCCAAACACTGAGCTAGCTCTGGCAATGCATGCATCAACCTCATTGTCAATGTGTACATCCCTGGAAAGTACACTACCAAGGTAAGTGAACTTAGCCACAGCACTCAAAACTCCATTTGTTGTAACCAATGTTTCCATGTATGGATGGTGTGGTGGTGACTGATGGAGCACCTGTCTTTTCTTGATCCATACTTTGTTGCATCTCATTTCAAAGGCTGCGTTGAGTGCACAATGATCTGCAAACAAAAAATCATGCACCAACACTCCATCGCCTTTGGTCTTAGCTTGTAGCCTTTTCAAATTGAAGAACTTAGCATCAGTACAGTAGTTGACCTTGATGCCATTTTCATCCTCACTGAAAGCATTTGACAACATGGCTGAAAATATCATGCTAAAAAAGTATGAGAGTAAGCACCCACCCCTCTTTCACTCCATTGGTGACTAAGAAGGCACGAGAACATTGTCCACTATCTAGAACGTGGACAAACATGCCATCATGAAATTGATGTACAACACAGTTGAACTTCTCTGGGTAACAAAATTTTGACATAATTTTCCATAAGTCCTCATGACTAACAGTGTCAAAGGCCTTGGTCAGATCTATAAATGTTGTGTACCGACCTCTGTTCTGCTCCTGCCATTTCTCCTAGAGTTGTCAGGCAGCAAACACCATATCAACTGTTCCTTTGCCCTTTCTGAAGCCACACTGACTCTCAGGTATAGGACTATCTTCCAGGTGAAGGATCAGTCTATTAAGGTAACTCTAGGAAGAATTTTGCCAGCAATGACTGAGATACCCCCCCTGTGATTGTCACAGGACTTTACATGTGGGATAAGGATGTAGGGTGTGTTCAGCGAGGCTCATCAATATATAGAGTTCCAAGACCTGCAGTCCTTTAATGTATGCACTGTTAGGTCTTGTGTGATTCTTATTGTGGCACTGCCATATTTAAATTGTTTTTATTCTTGTTGCTTTTAATATTTTACCCTTGAGCTGGGTGTTTCAGAATTTGACCATGACATTCCTATGAGTTTTCCTCATAGGATCTCTGTTAAGTGGTGATTGATGAATTTTTTTTTCATTCAACTTCCCCCCTTTTTCTAATGCTTTAGGACAATTTTTAAAAATTATTTCTTGTGTTATTATATCAAGATTCTTTTTTTGATTATAGCTTTCAGTTAGTCCAATTATTTTTATATTCTTTCTTCCTGATATATTTATAGATCTGTTGTTTTTCTTCTAAGATGTTTCACTTTCTCTTCTATTTTTTCATTATTAATATTACATTTAATTATTTCTTGATCTCTTATAATTTTGCTGGCTTCACCTTGACCAGCTGTAATTTTCAAGGTGTGATTTTCTTCCTTAAGATTCTGGATCTCCTTTTCTAATTGGTTGACTTTCCTTTCATAACCTTGTTTTTCTTGGATTATTCTTATTCTTTTTTTTAAAGTTTTTCCTCCAGCTCCATGATGTGATTTTTTAAAGTCTCTTGTAAGATCTATGAATTCTTTTTGGACAGGTGACCATTTGACACCACTATTTGAGATAGAAGGAGGTTTCTTTACTTCAATATCCTCCTCTGAAGATGAATCCTGATCTCTTCTATTCTCATAATAACCTTCTATCTTGGGTACTTCTCCTTTGCTTCTGCAATTTTGTAGTAATAGCTTAATTTTTGTAACCACCTCTAGCCCTGGGTCATGGGGAATGGTGCCTCTTGCTTCAGATCTTCAGTTCTTCCCTCTAGCCTAGAACCAAAGCAAAACCTTCAACCTCCTGGAAGTGACCACAGCCAGGAGCTTTCTGCCCCCATGCTTCTGTAATCACTGGCCATGTGCTCTTTGCAGCACAGTTTCCTGTAAGCTCCCTTAATCTTCCTGGGCATAGATGCCCAATTCCCCTCCCTATCTAGAGGTGTAAAAGTTCCTGTGGCTGCGGTCAAGGTAGCCTCTCAAACCAACTAACCAATCAATCCCAGGGCTTGCCTCTTGTTTAAATGGCTTGCTACTTGTTGTTAAAGGGGACCCTAACCTGGAGGTGTTTACTCTTCACAGGAATCAAACCTCATCCTGGAATTTTCCTTCTGATCTTCTCAAATTATCCCAGGAAGACCCTGGTTGTGCCCCTATTCTTATTTATTTTTACCAGCACTTTGTTCCCCCGAAGGTGCTATTTTATCTGTTTTGTGGGGGACAATCTTGAGAATTTGGAATTTTTTGACCTACTCTACCGTCTTCCCAGAATCCTTTCTCATTGATTGATTGTTTTGTTGATTATCTTCTAGACTAAGAAACTGATGGTGACAGATCAGTTTAACTGTGTGTCTTGTGCACAATTTTAAACTCTGTCTGCTAGCCATTTACTGGCATACCCCTGCATAAAGCAAATTGGTGTGGGCATGTGGGCAGCTAGCCCTTTAGTGTCCACATGCTTTCATGATATGTGCTTCTGGTCCTACAGTGTCTAGCATTCAGAAACTCAAGTTTATGTGTCATCACTACCTACTTCCTATAAGGCCTTGTATCCAAGAGGCATTTTCCCCTTCTCTTTCTTGCCCTCTGAATTTAAATGATCACAGATTTAGAGATAGAAGAGGCCTTGAATATCATGTAGGTAAATCTTCTCATTTTATAAATGAGGAAACAGGCCCACAGGAGGTGAATCCCCAGGTTCAGTAATTACAAGCACTGATATTACTTCAAGATTTGAGAAGTGTTTTACAAATATCATTGGTTATTCACAACAATCCAGGGAAATAAGTGCCGTTATTATCCTTATTTTACTAATAAGGAAACTGAGGCAAACAGAGGTTAAAGGAGTGGCCCAGAATCAGGCAGCAAGTAGATTTCTGAGGTAGGATTTTGATTTAGGTTTTCCTGACTCCAGGTGTAGCCCTCTACCTACTGCATTACCTAAGTGGGGAGTGGTGTTGAGGGAGGTTAGGGAAATAGAAGAAGGAATGACACTGTCTCTTCAGTTTCACTGCCTCACTTGAACTGTTCTTTCAGTCTAAGCTTAAGCCTTTAATTCTGAGAGAAATTGTATTAATAACTGATTGTTAAATTAAGGTTAAGGTTTTTTCTTTTTATTTCCTCATTTAAGGACTAACCCCTGCAGGTCAGTCAGTCAGTCGATGAAGTATAAGGTTAATAGATAGATTGTCCAAATCCTCAGGATAATTACTCCCCAATCTTGAATGGACCCCACTCAACTAGGAGACTTTAATTTCTGTTTAGAGTGTAAATAGAATCTAGTCTAGTTGAATTCCAGTCCTAAGGCATTAAGCCTATGCCCTTTCACCCCTCCATTGAAATTTAGAATGACCCAAATCAGGAGGAAAAAACCAACCAGAATGTTCTGGGTAGAGATGGATTCCTTTGTCCAGACTGAGAGGGGTTAGAATAGCTGATATCCCATCTCCTCATTTAAATGCCTATCCTCTCATCAATTGTTCACGAATCAAGGTTGATTTCTCCTGTCAGGAACATTCCCTTTCAAAAAATATTTAAGGCATTCAGTGTCTCCATTAGCTGTCTTTGGCCGCCTAGAGAATCTACTGAATATCAATTTATTGATTATGAGCCTAATTAATAAATTGATTATTAATCACCCAGAAACCCTGTCTCAGACTTTGCATTCATTTCATTTTTTAAAGTAATGTCCTTAGTTCATTGTCTTGGTTACCTATCCTACACGCATGAGCATCCAGATATCTGAGCCCTTAACCCAGGCCTGCACAACCTGCAGCTCACTGGCTGCTTACAGCTGTGGGCTGCTTGCAGCACACCAAAGAATTTCTAGTACACACAAAGGATGTTTTCCTCTACATTTTTTGTGGGCTGCCTGAAATCCTTTTGTTTACTATAAGTGGCCTGAGAGCTATAAGCTGCAGGTTGTTTAGACCTGCCTTAACTTTTTTTCTATTCATTGTCTCCTGTGAAGTCCAGAACATTGTTACTTTATTCTTTTCTGCATCACCCTTACTGAAGTCAAGTTCCAACATTTCCCATGTACAATCATCTCATTCTGAGCCCTTCAATCATCTTTCACTTTCATCAACCACGGCATTTGAAGGGACACAAGAAAATCTAAGATGGGAAGATGACTTGCTCCTGTACTTAGAATTCTCTCTCCTGCTAGGAGCCATCTCCCTACTCTTGGAAAACATTATCTCTTCATCTCCCATTCTCAGAATATTTCTTTACCATTGAGCTATTGCCTGCCCAATGAAGCATTCCCTATTTTCTCCAGGATCCAGGAGTTCAAAATACTTTCCTGGTCCTTACCTTGTCACTGGATTCCCCTATGTCCTGGGGACATGAAACTTGTCACCTAGCCAGCAACTCTATTCCCCCACATGCCTCAGGATTTCCATGGTCCACTGGGTCTGCTCTTTCTTGGCACTATTTACTCAGAAATCTTTGGGAAGTTACAAATAGAGGAAACTTTTCAATGGCTTTGTCTTTCAAAGATCTCTTAAATCAACAGTGACCACACTGCCCTTCCTATATTAAAAAAAAAAAAAGAACCCAAAACAAACCCCCTGGTAGTTAAACAGTGGTCTCTTTCTTTGGGTCTCTGTGTTTGTCTCCTGTCTCTCTCTCTCTCTCTCTCTCTCTCTCTCTCTCTCTCTCTCTCTCTCTCTCTCTCTCTCTCTCTCTCTCTCTCTCTCTCTCTCTCTCTCTCTCTCTCTCTCTCTCTCTCTCTCTCTCTCTCTGTCTCTCTCTCTGTCTCTCTCTCCCCTGTATCTCTTCTTTATGTCTCTCTCCAGTGTATGTCTGTCTCTGTCTCTTTCCTCTCTCTGTCTGTCTCTGCCTTTCCAAACAACCTCATATTTATTTAGCTTGTGCATTCATTCTGAAAACTTTGCCTGTCAGCCACGTGATGCTGTGGACCTCAGTTTATTGTTTTAGATTACTAGTCCTTTAAGGGATGGAGGAAGGGAAGGGATTCTTTTGGGTGGGTGGAGAGAGCAGGAGGGAAATGTTCATCTTTTTGGCCCTTGTTTGTCACTATTAAAGAGCCAAGCAAGACGTCCTGGGTGATCAGCAATTGAAGGCTGTTGTCTCGTGAATTAGCAGGTGAGGCTGCAGATAGGATGGATCCTTTGCTTTGAAGAAGGTGAAGTAGGGCAAGTAATTGAGGTTGTTTACATGCCCAGTGTGTGCAGACTCTTTTCTCTTGAAATAAGTTTCTTCTGTGTATATAATTTGATACAGCTCAGTGTTTGGAAATTGGTTTTAGGCTTATTGACTGCTAAGTGTTTGTGCTAAAATCCAGGAGCACAAACAGGACGGCCTGCTCTTGTTCCTACCGTCCGCAGTCATGCCTGTGTTGCCCACTGGCCTTGCTGTCAGAATTCCATGCAGGGAATCAAGACCATGGCACATGATGAATCACTCTGCTATAGGTTCAGATTTTCTGTTGGAACCTCTATTATCTTTGTCTAGGAAGTTTTCCATAGCATTGATAATTTATATGACTTTTTCTTTTTTGGTGGTAAGAAGGACCTCTGGGCCCACACAAGGCATGGAGAGCTGGACTTGAATAAGCAAGTCATTTCAACTCTCTGAATTTGTCTTTTCTCATCTGTAAAATGTGGTTAATAAGAACTCCAGTACCTACCTCTTCTCACAGAATTGTTTTAAAACTCAAATGAAATAACATATGTGAAGCATTTTGCAAAGTTTCTGTCTGCTTATAATATTTTCTTCTTCACATGGGATATATGGAATTTGGCTAAATTATTCCTAGGAGTTTTCATTTTGTGATTTCTTTAAGGAGGTGATTGGTGAATTCTTCCAACTTCTATTTTACCCTCTGGTTCTAGAATGTCAGTGAAACTTTCCTTGATAATTTCTTGAAAAATGATGTCTAGCCACTTTTTTTGATCATTGCTTTCAGGTAGTTCAATACTTTTAAAATTCTCTCTCCTCGATCTATTTTCTAGTTAAGTGTTTTTTGAAGAATATATTTCACCTTTCTTTTTTATTCTTTTGGTTTTGTTTTACTGTTTCTTGATTTCTCATAAAGTCATTAGCTTGCATTTGCTCAATTCTAATTTTTAAGTTATTACTTTGTTCTGAGAAATTTTGAACCTTTTTTTTCCATTTGACCAATTCTACTTTTAAGGAGTGGAGTTTTTTTTTCTTTAGTGAATTTTTATGCCTCTTTTTCCATTTGGTCACTTCTGTTTTATAAGGCATTCTTATCCTCATTGACTTTTTTGTACCTCTTTTACCATTTGGCCTTGACTATTTGGTAAGTTTATTTTCTTCAGCATATTTTTGTGTCTCCTTTACTAAGCCACTGATTGATTTTTCATGATTTTCTTGCATCACTCTCATTTCTCTTCACAATTTGCCTTCTACCTTTCTCACTTGATTTTCAAAATCCTTTTTGAGCTCTTCCAAGGACTGAAACCAATTATATTTTTCTTGTAGGCTTTGGATGTAGTTATCTTCTTCTCAGTGTGTGCTTTGATTTGCCTTGTAATCAAATTAACTTTCTATGGTCAGAATTATTTTCTGTAGTTTGCTCATATTCCCATTCTATTACTTGACTATTAACTCTTTTTAAGAGGTTTTGTTTCCAGGGTAGAGGGTGCGGAGTCCCATGATTCACTGGTTTTGTGTAGCTGTTTTCAGAGATATTTCTAAGCACCTGTAAGTTTTCAGTTCTTCTAGGGTGTTATGATCTAGGGAGAGGTTTTTGCTCCTCTCCTGGTCTGTGTTCTGTCTGTGAGTGACCACTAGCACTCTTTTCTGTTCTGAAATTGTGAAGTTGGTCACCACTGCACTGTGGCTACAAGCTCTGATATGCTAGTTCTCCTCCTTGCACTGGGAGTGCACCCAGGACTGCCACCCAGATCTTAGTATGGGCAAAGTAACAGAGTCCTGCCTCAGAGTTAGCAAGGAGACTCCTGTTATCTCCTTCTGACTTTGACCCCCTTATGGTCTGTGGGCTGAGAGCTTTGAAAGTAGCCAGTGCTACCACTGATTCAGTCATCCTGAAGCTTTCTCCCAGTTTGCTGGCA
The DNA here is from genome assembly GCF_028372415.1 of Notamacropus eugenii. Classification (NCBI taxonomy): domain Eukaryota; kingdom Metazoa; phylum Chordata; class Mammalia; order Diprotodontia; family Macropodidae; genus Notamacropus; species Notamacropus eugenii. The sequence goes on from NC_092873.1 coordinate 280,621,829, forward strand.
CCAGGGCTGTGTTGTCCTGGCCTGCATTGGACTGTACTCCACTCTTACCAAAGTGTGATCTTTCTGTTGTCTTTCTAAGTTGTATTTGACATCTGTGGGATGTGAGACCTAGAAGACACCACTGCTGCCCGTGGTTCAGTCTCTTCAAAGCCTGTTCCTGGTTTGCTAGGGCAGGAGTTGTGATGATGTGGCCTGTATCCCCCTCTCACTCAGGTGTGATGGACCTTTCCTACAGACCTTCAAACTTGGCTTGGGCTGGAAAACTCTTTTACTCTGGATTTTTGTGGGTTCTGCTGCTCTAGAAATTGTTTAGAGTCATTATTTACCGGTGTTTGGAGGAGTTTTGGGGAGAGCTAAGAAGAATCCCTGCCTTTACTCCACCATCTTGTCTCTGCCTCAAGCATTTTGCAAACTTTAATGGCACTATGCATATAATGTATTATAAGTTAACATAACCTGGGTACCAGTTATAAAGTAGGATGTACATACTGTATCCTGTACTTAAATTGAAAGCTTTCTTGGCAGGGGCCGTTTTCTGTTTCCTTTTGTCTCACAATGCCTAGCAGGGTGCCTGGCACACAGGTGGTATTTAATAAATATTTGTTGAGGATGGATTGATGACATAAGTAGATGTTAAGCCCGTTGAGAATAGGTTGTGTTTGAGTTTTTGTCCTCATATGCTGAGTATCTAGGAGAGTGCCTAGCACATAGTAAGAGTTTAAAAAATTTATACTTGTTGAATTGAAGAAGTGAAGTTTGGCAGAATAGAGAAAGTGCTAGACTTAGAATCCTGAACACTAATCTTCATATCCTGCCTCTTGCACTACTACTTGTGTGACAGTGGGCAAATCACTTAATTTTTGGGGGCCTTGGTTTCCTCATTTATAAAATGAGCAGGTTGGACTAGAATGCCTTTCAACTCAAACTCTGATTCTAATGAGAGGAAATGGCTCTTTTAAAAAATGATATAGGAAAATCTAATAATTAAGGTAGAAGTGATGGGACCTGTTTGCCCCTCCTTAGATGGCCTGGAGATCCTATGATCCTGGTGGCTCATTGTATTGGTGAGCAGATACTGGATTGGTTTTAGGTTTTTGCCAGTTCAGAACACCCAAACTCAAGCAATCCCCTATCCTCAAACTCTTATGTGTTAGGGGTTACAGGTATATGTCACCTAGTCTGACTATGTTGTGCATATTTAGGACTACATAAATAAGTGTGAAATGCCTTAACATCTATCTTCCCCTAGAGCTGCTGGTCTAAAAACAAGAACAGCTGAGTTTGGTGACTTACCCAGACACTTGCTGGGAAAGTCCTTTAACTCTTACCGTACTTAATTTTCTAATCTCTAAAATGAAGATATAAGAGCACTTGCCTCATAAAGTTGTGAGAATCAGATGAGATGATATATAAAGTATTTTACAAGCCTTTTAAGACTATAGGAATGATAGTTACCATTGTTTCATTAGAATACAATTTCAAATTCTTTAAGGGTGTTCACCCTTTCTGGTGCCCCCCACTCCCCACTCCCCCTTAAATAGAATCCTTTGTCCCAAAATTCAATTTCCTTTCATTTCTTTAAAGGAGTTCCCTTTTACCTTCTATCAAGGTAGCATGCTATGGTTTAAATTGTGCTAGATTTGAGGTCAGAGGAACTAGGTATGAATCCTGGCTCTGCCACTTTTTGACTCTGTGATCTTGGGCAAGTCACTCAACTTCTGGCATCTCAGTTTCCTTATCTGAAACTTTCAGATCCTCCATCTGGGCCATCTTTATCTTCCTTACCTAAGGATACATTAAGGGAGATGCTCTATTAAAAGATCCTTGATAGTTAAAAATGAGAGGGGCACTTGATTTAGAGTGAAAAGATGATGTATATTCTGGTACAGGTGCAACTCCGTACTGCTGGAATGACCTGGGGCAGTCATTTAACCTCTATGGGCTTTGATTTCCTCATCTAGAAACTGAGGGATTTGGGACTTAAATGATTTTAAATATCCTTTCTTTTCTATTCTAGCTAAAGAGACAGTGACTTAATTGTTTCAAAAAAGCTTATTGTGGTTTATTAGAAACTGTGAAGAATGAAAAATTTTAAAGAGGAAATGTCTCAAGTCAGGGGCAGGGCACCTGTGGCCTTAAGGACACATACTTGTGACCAAACAAAGTAAAACACCATAGTATAGGAACAGTAGTGAGGCACAACAGCAACAGTGAGGCCAGGTTGTTTAATGACAAAAAGTCAATTCATAGCAGGGCTTCATGTCTTGGCATCTTGGTGTTTGAAGGAGCTCAGGGACAATCAGTTCCAGAAGGTCAGAACAAAGGATTGTTGTTGTGCCAAGTTCAGGGCATAATTTGCTTGCTGAGCCTGAGATAGAAAATAGGGTTTCTCCTAATATGTTGACATTTACCCATTTTGTCCAATGGGAGGGGGTCTGAAAAAACCCTTGCCTTTTTGGTCAATAAAGAAGAGTCAGGTACAAGTCAAGATGCCACAAGAGACCACTTGTGCCAGGACAAAAATGTTGCCCAAGGGGTTAGTTCCTTGAGGGCATCTATCTGATAAGTGTGCTCTAGTAATCATTGCTAGCCATTTTTTTTTGTTTGCAAGGAGAAAAGAGAAGGAGGCCAAGAATATGGAGGGACAAAATGCCAACATGCACTTGAATGGTTGGGTACACAAGAAAAGGGAAGAGGAAAAAACCCTATGACAGTATACTCAATCCTTGTTCAGAATCTTGGGACAGCTGTCTCACCAGGATGGTGGCTGCTTCTGGGTCAATACTAGATGAAACTTGAGGTCTCCAGAGGGTTCTGCTGGGAGTCAGGAGCAGCAGAGTCTTTCTTCATATGATGGAGAAGTACACACTCACTGTGAGATTAGACAGAAGGACCTGGAAGGGGTCCTTAGAAGACATATGGGTTGGCAATTGTAAGAAAACTTTATATCAATCTTTGGATCTGGGTTTTTGGTTAGCATAACATAGTTCCTTGGTTATGGATCTCTAAACAGTGCATTGAGATGGTCCAGTTTCCCAGTCATGTAGGGTTAGGTTTAAACAGTGTCATAAAGTTTTCTCACAATTCACATAATTGCATAACTACATTTGCTGATTCAGATCAAACTACTTAGAAGGCTCATAATGGATCAGTTTTGAGAAGTGAAATTTAATCCTACTAACCTAATCCCAATGTCCATTCAACCAGCACATTTTGAGGTCCAGGTATCTCATGTAGTTACCTGATCCCTATATATCTTTTCTTGGACAATATGCTTATTCTCAGGACAGTCTCTGCTTCTCTGGTTCCAAATGTATAGGTTCTTAGAGAATTTTAACATAATATAATTTAGTATAATCACTTAAATTTGGTTCTCTACTTTTAGAGAATTTCAGTATATATTTCAGTATATATTTCATGTGGTGTTTCTACCTAACATAAATTCTGTACCTGATATAAGGAGCTTTGAAAAATTCACGAGGGTTCAGTCACAACATGAGATCTTTTGCCTTTTAAAATTTTCTGACACATACTTTAAAAATGGGAAAACAATTTCTCTTTCTTTACTGTTATCTCTACAATTTATATGTAAAATATTAATCCAGTTTTGAGAATTTATTACTAAAAAATATTAAAAGCCTGAATTTCCGTGATAGAGAAATGTGGAAGCCAGTCATATAATCTTGTTGCTTTCTCAACATTTGTTATTCCATTTATTTACAGAACTTTCACATTACATCTTTGTCTTTTTACTTTTTCTAATTATTTCCACCTTAGGAAGATGTCATCTCTACATTATAATTTGACCATAAATGTAGGTTAAAATTGTAAGATATTCATACCTGTATCTTATTAAAGTAACAAAGATGTTCCAATATCAATCTATATATTATTTAATAAATTTAATATTTTACTTAAAAGTCTTCTTGATTATAGAAATTTATTATAAAAGGGAAAAGAGGGTCATAATTATAACAATGTCATGTATCATAACAGAGGGAAAAATTCTCTTAACTCTGTTTTATTCCAGGCATGAGTCATATTTGGTAGGCAATCACGTAGACACTAGATGTTAAAAGCAAGACTCAGGATTAGCCAGGTGAGAATTTTCCTTTTTAAAAAGGGAAATAGCACAGTGAGGTAACAGAGTCAGTAGGATCCTAGGCTGTGTCCAAGGTCATCCTCCAAATTTTCCCAGGTATAGACTTCTGCCATTAGGTGTTCATAGATTATTAACACATGCCATATTCTACTATGGGCTTCATGACAATTAAGACAATTCTCCCTGCAATTAAAGCTCAAAACAACAATAAATTACAGTCCCAGGGATGTTTACCTAAAATAGCAATATTTCATTAACCACAATTTAGGGCTAGAATATCTTTCCTGATGCTTCCTTAAATAATTAACATTTCATTTATCCTTCACTTATAAATTAATACTATGCATATTCTGGGGCTTCAGACATGCAGCAAATACCTGATAATTGACTTATCATTAACATGTTGAAGCTACTTCTTTAAACCATCATATATACTTTCACATTAGACAAGATTATCCAATTAATTTTTTCTATCACATGTTATTATTATCTGCCTTATAACAAAATGTACCTTATTAAATATTTGACACTGTTCAAATATCTGTTTTAACACATCTTTCTAACAGCCCAATTCACATGTAACAGCATAAAAAGTTTTTAAAATTCTTTTATCTAACAGCATTTCTGTTACAGTGTTCTATCAAATTTTACAGCATAAGAGAATTTAGGAATGTAATAATAACAAACAATGTCACAATTTAAAACATGAAGCAAAATTTTTGATGACATCAATTGCATTTCCAATCTGTTCTATATAAAAATCAGTAATCTTATTACCTTTAGCATTTTAAAACCACTTTAGAGTTTTCAGGTATGGAACAATTACATTCAGTTATGAAATAAACATATTGTAGTGCTTTGCATATGCCAGCCACTGTGTTAATCACTTTACAATTATTATATTATTTTAATCTTTACAACAACCCTGGGAAATGGGTACCATTAATATTTTCCTCTTTACAGATCAGGAAACTGGGGCAAGCAGAGACAACATAACTTGCCTAAAATTATACAGTTTAATAAAATTTCTGCAACAAGAATACAATTCAAGTTTTCCTACATTTTTTCCAGCATTTTTTTTAAGTCCTGTATTTGGGAATCTGATCTGAGATGAGAACGGTTAGGAGGAGAGGAAGAAAGCCTCTGAACTGAGGGAGTGACAGCGGATCTGTGCTTCATATAATCATACAAGGAAGGGTTAACAAGAGGTTGCTATGAAGTACAAACCGTTTACCCAATTTTTTTTTCCTTCTGTCTGGAATTACTTTCAAACTAACTCCCTTACTTCATTGCTCTAAGACAATGAAGTTATTAATCTTTCCATTTACTTTTAAAGCATATAAAATCTAATCCTCATTTTTCCTTAAAACCAATTCAACAGAGTGATATCTGAAAAATTTACTAAGATATATCTGAAGTGAGTGAGTTCTTGGAATTACCCTGATATCCCAGGAGTTATTCCCTGCAATCTCAAAAATTATAAGTCTTCAAACCTCCAGAATATACTAGATGTTTATTAGCAGTTCTAATAACTTTGGTTATTTGCCATTTTTTTTCCTTATTACCTAATCTTCTGAGGAAATCTTAAAGTGGAAGGTAGTCCTGCTTCCTGGGAAAGTTACTGCAACAAAGGAAGTTCATTAAACTTTCCTAGTCTTCTAATGTCTCTGGCTAGAGCCTTTAGAAATTTTCCTAACTGGCTTCATTTTAAATCTTTCCAGGTAACAGACATTTTACTCGACACAGACATTTTGCATTTTACAAAGATGTAACATAAAAAACAGCAAGACAGATAGAAACAGGACAAAGTATGCTTTCACAATGTAGACAGAGGCACACAGTTACAAAGGCATGCAGTTTCAACTTTACAGAGGTGTGCAGTTCAAAAAACAAGGGAGGCACGCAGAGGGACTAGAGGCATGCAGTTCAATATTACAGAAGTGGGCAGTTAAAAAACAAAACAAAACAGAACAGCAGAGTTACACAGAGAGGACAATTAACCGATGGGGTACAGTTTATGAAAGGATATCCTTTCTAGAGTGATCTGAGATGAACCGGGTAATAAGATGGGCCATGAAGTTTTCCTCATAAAGAATGGTGAGCTCAACTAAGATGGCAACTGTGGTTTGGAGCAGAGAGAAGGGCAGAGCGCTCACCAGTGAGTAGGGAGAAAGATTGTAGAGAAATAAATCCCATATGGTGCTTAGTCTGTTCCCATTGGTACCACAGAGTCCAATAACCTGGTTCCATGTCTAGTCCCATTTCTGATGCCAATCAATGTCAACCTGGACTAAACTGGACTCTAACCTGTGGGTGGTTGAAGCCCAACAGAGCAGGTTAGACACAGAAGAGTCAAGATTCAAATAGAAGTTTAATTTCAAAGTGAGGAAAAGAACTTGCAAGCAAAGAGGCAGATGAGACACATGTGCTAGAATCCTGCCACCAGTGGGGGCCCTCCTTTAGTGTAGCTGAACCTAGATTGCTTTAGTTGTGACTAGATAAACAGTCAAACCACATAGTGCAACACCAGTAATGAGGCATCCCAGCAACAGTAAAGTACAACCACAACATGGAGGTAAGTTGTCTACGACAAAACATCTGTTCTTAGCAGGGCTTCATGTCTTAACTAGTTGATGCTTGCCTGAGCTTAGGGACCATCAGAGGTTCCAGAAGGTGAGTGCAAAGGATTATTGGTATGCAAAGCTCAGGGCACAGCTTGTTTGCAGGGCCTTAGCTCTGGAAAACAGAGTGTCTCCTAATATCTTGATAGTATCTGATAAGTGCTTCATATGTCAAATATTCTCTGCATAAGAAAAACACTCAATCCTTGAAGGTTATCTGTGGTTATGGTGCTGGGAAATTTAACAAACTATTTTCATGTGCTGAGGCTTACACTACCTGTAATCTTTTTCAGACTTCAAATAAGTATATGCTCTAAGCAGGCATCCATTCAAATTAATATTTGCTAATTTATTTCTTATAGGCGTATAAGTAGTTGCTGAAAGATTTCAAAACAAAATGAGACTCTTGATGTTGCTTTCAGTCCTTGAGGTCTGCTGGGCACAATATAATCCCCATACCCGATACGGACAAACATCTATTGTCCACTTATTTGAATGGCGCTGGGATGACATTGCTCTTGAATGTGAGCGTTACCTAGCTCCCAATGGCTTTGGGGGAGTTCAGGTATGTGCACTTCAAAATTTATTTGGTATTAATGCTCTAGGCACAATAAATAACTTTAATTTATGGCTGTAACTACAAAGAAAAGAGGATAAATTGAAGGGGCTGGACTAGATGATCTCAAGGGACCCTTCTAGTTGGAAGAACTAGGTAGTGTAGTGTATTGGGTCTGGGACCTGAAATCAGGAAGACCTGAGTTCAAATACAGCCTCAGATACTAGGTGTCTGATTACAGGCATATTATTTTTTTGTTTTGTTTTAACTTTATTTTTATTATTTTATTTTGTTTGTACTTTCTTTTACAACATGGTAAATGTGGAAATATGTTTGTCATGACCTCAAACATAAAATCAAAATCAAAGTGCTTTCTTCTCACGGTGGGTGGGAAGTAGTAAGGTGGGAGAGAATTTAAAACTAAAAAATTTAAAAAAAAGATTAACTTTTTTACATAGAATTGGGAAATATTTAATGAAATTAATAAAAGTAAATATAAAAATAATACATCTACAGTATTGCCAGAAACTATAGTGAAGCTTACTAGCCTACAGTTTAAAGACTCCTTTCTTTTCACTTTTTAAAAATGTTTATTTATTTTTAGTTTTTAGCATTCATTTCCACAAAATTTTGAGTTCCAAATTTTCTCCCCATCTCTTCCCTCCCCCACCCCAAAATATCATGCATTCTGATTACCCCTCCCCCAATCTGCCCTCCATTCTATCACACCTCTCCCTTCCCTTATCCCCATCTTCTTTCTTTTCTTGTAGGGCAAGATAGATTTCTATACCTCATTACCTTTTTTTCTTATTTCCCAGTTGCATGCAAGAATAATTCTCAACATTCGTTCCTAAAACTTTGAGTTCCAACTCTTTTCCCTTCCTCCCTCCTTACCCATCCACACTGAGAAGGCATGCAATTCAATATAAGCTATATATGTGCAGTTTTGCAAAAGACTTCCATAATATTCATGTTGTGTAAGACTAACTATACTTCCCTCCATCCTATCCTGCACCCCATTAATTCTATTCTCTCTTTTGACCTTGCTCCACCCCAAAAGTGTTTACTTCTAATTATTCCTTCCTCCCATTTGCCCCCCTTCTATCATCCCCTCTAATCCATTTATCCCCTTCTTCCCTACTTTCCTGTAGTGTAAGATAGACTTTTACACCAAAGTGAGTGTGCATGTTATTCTCTCCTTAAGTGAAATGTGATGAGAGTAAGCTTCACTTTTTCCCTCTCACCACCCCCCTTTTCCCCTCCATTGAAAAAGCTTTTTCTTGCCTCTTTTATGAGAGATAATTTTCTCCATTCCATTTCTCCCTCTCTCCTCTCAATATATTCCTCTCTCACTCTTTAATTTTATTTTTTTAGATATCATCCTTTCCTATTCAATTCACCCTGTGCCCTCTGTCTATATGTGTGTGTGTGTATGTGTATAATCTCTCCAATTACTCAAATACTGAGAAAAACTTCAAGAAAAGTTACAAATATGATCTTTCCACGTATGTAAACAGTTAACTTTAGTAAGTACCTTATGATTTTTCTTTCCTGTTTATCTTTTCATGCTTCTCTTGAGTCTTGCGTTTGAAAGTCGAATTTTCTATTCAGTCCTGGTCTTTTCATCAAGAACGCTTGAAAGTCCTCTATTTCATTGAATGATAATTTTTTCCCCTGAAGTGTTATACTCAGTTTTGCTGGGTAGGTGATTCTTGGTTTAATCCCAATTCCTTTGACTTCTGGAATATCCTGTTCCAAGCCTTCTATACCTTAATGTAGAAGCTGCTAAATCTTGCGTTATCCTGATTGTATTTCCACAATATTCAAATTATTTCTTTCTAGCTGCTTGCAATATTTTCTCCTTGACCTAGGAATTCTGCAATTCAGCTGCAATATTTCTAAGAGTTTCTCTTTTTGGATCTCTTTCAGGAGGTGATCAGTGGATTCTTTCAATATTTATTTTACCCTCGGGTTCTAGAATATCAGGGCAGTTTTCCTTGATAATTTCATTCAAGATGGTGTCTATGCTCTTTTTTTTTTTTGATCATGGCTTTTGGGTAGTCCCATAATTTTTAAATTGTCTCTCCTGGATCTATTTTCCAGGTCAGTGATTTTTCCAATGAGATATTTCACATTGTCTTCTATTTTTTCATTCATTTGATTTTGTTTTGTGATTTCTTGGTTTCTCATAAAGCCATTAACTTCCATCTGCTCCATTCTGATTTTTAAAGAACTATATTCTTCAGTGAACATTTACACTTCCTTTTGCATTTGGCTAATTCTGCTTTTTTGAAGCATTCTTCTCCTCATTGGCTTTTTGGACCTCTTTTGCCATTTGAGTTAGTCTATTATTAAGGGTGTTATTTTTCTCAGTGTTTTTTTGACTTGCTTTTCATGATATTCTTGTTTTGCTCTCATTTCTCTTCCCAATTGTTCCTCCACCTCTCTTACTTGATTTTCAAAATTCTCTTTGAGCTCCCCCATGACCTGAAACCACAGCATATTTATTTTGGATGTTCTGGATGCAGAAGCCTTGACTTTTATATCTTCCTCCTATGGATGCATTATAATTCCTCATCTGAAAATATGGAAGAAATTACCTGTTCACCAAGAATGTAACCTTCTATAGTCTTCCCCCCCCCTTTTTTTAGTCATTTTCCCAACCAGTTACTTGACTTTTGAGTCCATTGTCAAGAGGAGAGTATACTCTAATGACCTGTAAGTTTTCAGTTCCTCCAACATGGCACAATCAAGGGAGAGGAGTTTACTCCTCTCCTGGCCTGCTCTCTGGTCTGGAAGCTACTGGAAACTTTTCTGCCCAAGATCTGTGAGTAGAATTCTCTGTCCACAGCCTCCACCAGCTCCACCACATCAGCACTCTTCCTCACCCCAGGTCCCCCACTGAGGGCTGAGATCCAGATCAGGGGCTCAATTCCCTCAGGGTCTTCAGGCAGAGTGCTCCAAAAATGGATGCTGATGTTGTGGTGGCTGCTGGTGGCAGGGCTAGACCACCTTCCCTTCTCACCCAGTTGAAAAATCTTTCTCACTGACCTTTGAAGCTGTCTTTGGAGCTTGTGGGTTGAGCATTCTGGGAATAGCTAGGAATGCTGCCCCCTGAGGCTGGCTACAGTCCAGTCCCTACCTTGCCATGTGACCAAGGCTGGTCTGTGCTTCACTTCATGCAGGTGAGATACACCCTTCCCATGGACTCTCCAGGCTGTCCTGGGCTAGAAATCTCCCCCACTTCATGATTCTGTGGCCTCTGCTGCTCCAGAATTTGTTCAGAATAATTTTTTTACAGGTATTTTATGGGCTATGGGGGAGAGCCTTTATAGGTCTTTCCTTCTACACTGCCATCTTGGCTCCACCCCCATAGGTATATTCTTTTAACTTCTGGCTTCCTCAGTTTTCTCATCTGTAGAATGGGGATAATACAGATTTTGTAATTACTTGTCTCCTAGGATTGTTGTAAGAATAAAATGAGTTAATGTTTGTGAGGTGATTTAATTCTAGCTATTATTATTAATTGCTTTCTTAACAAGCAGTGTAGTAAGGAAACAAAATCACAGGTTGTTCTTGTTCAATCATGTCTGACAATTCATGACCCCATTTGTGGTTTTTATGTGTGAAATTTTTGTTGTTTGCTTTTTCTTTGCCAGAAATACTGGAGTGATTTGTCGTTTCTATCTCCAGCACAATTTACACATGAGGTATTAAGGCAAACAAGGTTAAATGATTTGCCTAGGGTCATACAACTGGGAAGTGTCTGAAGTCAGATTTGAACTCAGAGAGATGAGTCTTCCTGACTTCAGGTCCAGTGCTTTATCCACTCTGCCACCTAGGTGTCCTGAAAGTACTGGACCTGGGCTTAATGGATCTGAGTTCAGATCCTGATTCTGCCACTTACTACCTTTGTCACCTTGGCCATGTCACCTTAAAGCTTTGTGTCTCAGATTCCTTATCTGTAGCTGATTGCACAGGATTATCTTTCTGTTCCCTCCTAGCTCTAAATCTGATTCTACAAGTTGATGTATGTGAAATGACCTTTAAGAACAGTTATGATATTATGCAAATAAGGGTTTCTACCAAAGTAATTTGTTTAATCCTTGTTTAAATCTTTAATAGCATATCACAACTCATTGTGTTCATGGTTTTTGAAACATTTCTAAATATAGCACAAAATATGGTCTATGTGTTACTAACTCCTTCACCTTTCCAAAATATAGGTCTCACCTCCAACTGAGAATGCAGTGATCAATAACCCACAAAGACCTTGGTGGGAAAGATACCAACCAATTAGCTACAAAATATGCTCACGGTCTGGAAATGAACATGAGTTCAGAGAGATGGTGAAGAGATGCAACAGTGTTGGAGTAAGTGGATAACAAGTTATTTCAGTAAAGGATCCTTCTTCTGGGGTCCACAAATCCCCAAGAGGTCTGTGGATAAATTCCAGAGGGTCTATGAACTTGGATGTCATAAATCGCCCGTTTATTTCCATTAAACTCTAAGTACAATTTAGAATATCCTTTGTCACTTAAAAATGTCATTCAGAGAAGGGATCTTTTTCACCATATTTTCTGAGATAAATAGCTAGCATTTATTAAGATCTAAGGGATCTTAATCAACAAAGACTATGGTTTAGAAGATTACATTGTTAACTTTTCCTGCCTCATGTATGCTACCTCCATCTAAATAGTGATTGCAGTGATGATACTTTGATTGATACCCCTGTAATCTCACGCTATTGGAAATTTCTTCCAGTAGAACAGATTTGACCCCCATCTATGCCTCCCTATCCTTTATAACTCTTGTCTCTTTCCTGCAACTCTTCCACTCACTTAACACACACACACACACACACACACACACACACACACACACGTGTACCCTGCAGTTCAAAGTTAGTAGCTATCTAAAAATCATCTTTTCTAAATCATCCTTTCAAATTCATTTATGTGCCAGAGAGAAAGAATGTAAGCCAAAGAAACTTGATGGTAATAGAGTTGACCTGTGATTTTCTGAGGAAAAAACTAGTTATACCAGGAAAAAATGCACAGTTTCAAAGGCTACCCCCATTCCCAACTAAAACTAGACACTTCTCATCAGTTCTTGAAGTTTGACTCACTATTCTTACAATATATACAGTATACTAATGAACACATTATGCTGTTGGGTGCAAATGAGATATTATTCATTAGAATTCCAAATCTAGCCTCTGGTAATCAATTTGTGTTTCACAGATGAGATGGCAAAGGGATAATACCATAATAAATCTTTCGACTTTGAAACCTTTTACTCTCTTAATGAAGCTTTTGACAGGCAGCTAAATGGACTGCAATAATGTCTGAAAGATGCTCTTTAGAGTGGGGCTCTGAAATGGTCAGCAAACACGCTACAGCACACATCTACAGCACACTTAATCAATCTAGTCAGTTTAAGCAAAATAATTTAATGAATCAGTTGGTTTACTTCCATTAATCAGTGAGGGCAGTTAACACAGATGAATCCGTTGTGTGTGGGTATAAACGTATTCTTATTAAAGCAAACAAAATATGTTTAATCTGTTCTCTTGGGACATAGTTTTGGGGAAGAGCATTTCCAGTATCTTCCTTTAAAGTGTTCCCTGCAGGGGTATTTGTTGTCTTACAAGTGTAAGGAAGAAGAATATATTAGGTTAGTTTCACTGCCTGATTTAATGTTCAAGGCTCTAGCTTCTAAAAACAATCAGGAATCTTGTCAAACATTTATTGCTATCTGCCATCTCCTTGACAGCTGGTGGCTCACAGAGAAGGACCTGGAGTCCGGAAAACCTGAGTTAAAATCTGGCCTAGCTGTGTGACCCTGGGAAAGTCACTTACCCACTGTCTCCCTCAGTTTCCTCATCTGTAAAATGGGATTAACAATAGTATCTACCTCTCAGGTTTGTTGTGAGGCTCTAATGAGAAAATAATTGTACAGTACTTAGCACGGTGTGTGGAACATAGTAAGTGCTATACAATTGTTGGCATTTTATAATTTCTATTTTCCTACTAGTTTTATTTAGCTTTATACCTTCTGTTTGCTCTGTTCTTCTGGTGTTCAAATGTGGTTCTTTTATGAGCGACAAAAGTATGATATGATGGGAAGGATGCTGGACTTATAATTATATGTTTGTTTTTGAGTCCTGACGGCTTTCTTCTAACCAGATGATCCTGGGCAGATCACTTATCCTCCCTAGGGTTTAGTTTCCTTGTCTGTAAAATAAGGAATATACTGTTTGCCCTGCCTGCTTCACAGGGATTTGAAAGGATCAAATGAGACAATATATGTGAGTGGACTTGTAAACTGTAATGCTTAATGCAAATGTAAGTTGTTATTCTTATGGGTGAGTAAGAATGTGGGGAGAATGACATTTTTCCCCCCTACAGTGAGTCTTCCGTTCCCTTTTTAGAGTAAAAGAAAATAAAAAAATAGCAAAGCAAAATTATCTAACACAATGATCCTGTGTGATGGCAAAAGCAACATCCTGTACCTGTAGTACCCCATACAGGCTAATAATGGTCATGATAATGAATCAGTGTCTAGCTTTGCTTGTCTTCTTTTTGTTTGTATCATTATAATCATTGTGTACATGCTCCTCTTTTGTCTGTTTACTTCACTCTCAAATTGTCACCCTATTTATATGCATCTAGTGACCACTGATTTTCAGGCCCAGACTGATTTATTTAAGGTCTAGAGACCAAAGTTTTGTGGTTTAATTAGAAAACACAAGGAAGACAGATTTATAAATTTATTGAAAGAGATGTTGTCTAATTGCATTAACATTCGTTATAATTGATTAAATGATGGGGAGAAGTAGCACCCTGAGGTAGGAGGGCAAAATGTGCATTCAGAATCTGAATTCAAGTCTTTTCAGTGATGTTCCATCTGCTAATCTTAAACAAAACCTTACTTTTACAGGTGAACATTTATGTGGATGCTGTAGTGAATCATATGTGTGGGAAGGATGTGAGTGCTGGAATAAGTAGCACTTGTGGAAGTTACTACAATCCTGGATTAAGAGATTTTCCTGCTGTTCCATACTCTGGCTGGGATTTTAATGACGGTAAATGTAAGAGCAGAAGTGGGGAAATAGAAAGCTACAATGATATTTATCAGGTAAATTTTTGGTGATTATTAATTAACCATATATGGTTTATCTGAACTCAATTTTTCTCCCCAGCCTAGCTTCCCTAACTGACTTATACAATCCCTTGTTTCTACCTTCTACTGCCTAGACAGTTTGTGTACATGAATATAAATGTCCTTCTCCCCTGGACTATTGCAACAATTGCTTAATTGGTCACCTGCTTCTAGCCTCTAAACTATTTAATCCATTTTCCATAAAGCTGCAAAATAATAGGTCTGACCATGTCACTCATTTGCTTAAGAAGTCTTAGTGCCTCCCTATTGCCTCTGAGATCCAATACAAAACTTTCTATTGATATTTAGAGCTCCTTCTCACTTGTTTATAGCTTATCATCCCAAACTATTACAAATTCCTTGCCCTCCCCCACTCTATGTTCCAACCATACTGACATACTTGACTTGTATGGGACATTTTCTGTCCAAACACTTGCCTTTATCTGGAATGCTCTCCGTCTTAATTTCACATTTTGAGTTTCTAGAAGCCTTCCAGATTTAGCTCAAGTACTTTCTCTTACATAAAATCTGTCCCTCCAGTTATTAATGATTTCACACTCACTCCCCTCCACCAATGATATATATGTTTTATTACCCGAATAACATGTAAGTTCTTTGAGGACTGCTTTGTCTTTGTATCTTAAGCTGATAGCACAATGCATCACATATAGAAAATTCTTGAGAAATATTAATTGGGGGCAGTTAGTGGGACAGTGTATAGAGCACCAGCCCTGGAGTCAGGAGTACCTGAGTTTAAATCTAGCCTTATAATCTTACTAGCAGGATTTCTGGGAGCCAAGATGGCAGAGCAGGTAGTAAATCCTTCTAACTGTCTCCTATTGACCTCTTAAAAAAACAAAAAAAAATCATCCTAGGAAATATTCTGGAATAGCAGAGACATGGAAAAACAGGGAGGAGTTTTTTCCTGGGAAAATTTGAGGATCACCAGGAAAGGTCTGCTACACTAGAGTAAAAAGGGGAGCAAGCACAGTTCAGGATGGGAGGCATCCCGACAAGCCAGTAGGAAGCCCCACCCCAGAAAGTCAGTAGAGCTTGAGCCCCAAGGTGATGGAGCATGAAAATGTCAACACCAGGGCTCCCATGTGCCTTAGCATAGCCAGGGGTACCAGTGGACTTCAGCTCAGAGAACCACTAAATGCTTATTGCAGCCCTGGGAGGACAGATAACCTCCAGAAGCTGAACCTCCACATGCTTCACCGCAACTCTTGCTAGGCAGGTGTCCTTCAACAATCAGACTTCAACATGCTTCAGTGTAGCCCCAGGGAAATGCAGAGCAATCCCACCTCACCTCAACACACACTGGACACCACTACTAGGACCCCAGCTCAGCATCAGGTAAGCTGCCAGACCCCTACAGCCTCTAATTGCCATCACCTAAAAAACAAAAAAAAAACAAAAAAAAAACAGTGATGAGGCCCCTAACCTCCAGCACAAGAAGCTTGAAATAGTACACTGTACTCAAGAAGGAGAACTCAACTTTACAACTTAAGAAACAGGCAAACAAAATGAGCATAAAGCAGAAATGAACACTGACCATAGAGAATTATTATGGTGACAGGAAAGATTGAAGCACAAACTCAGAAAAGACAGCATTTTCAATATATCTAAATATGAAACCTTGAACGGAAATATGAATTGGTCCCAAGACCAAAAAGATTTTTTGATAAAGCTCAAGAAATATTTTAAAAGTCAGATAATAAAGGTAGAAGAAAAATTGGATAAAGAAATGAGAAGTAAGCAAGAGAGAGAGAGTCAACAGTTTGGGAAAGGAAGGACAAAAATTTCATGAAGAAAATACTCCTTAAAAAATACAATTGACCAAATAGAAAAGTAGACACAAAAATGCACTGAAGAGAAGACCACTTTAAAAATTAGAATTGGTCAAATGGAAAGGGAGGTACAAAATTCACTGAGGAGAACTTAAAGAGTGGAATTGGTCAAAATGGAACAGGAGGTTCAAAAGCTACATGAGGAAAACAATTTATTAAAAATTAGAATTGGGTAAGTGGAAGCTAATAATATTGTGAGAAATCAAGAGTCAGTCAAACAGTATCAAAGTAATGAAAAAAATAGAAGAAAATATGAAGTACTTCACTGGAAGGACAACTGAGCTGGAACATAGTTCCAGGATAGATAATTTAAGAATTGTTGGTCTACTTGAAAGTCATGATCAAAACAAGAGCCTGGACAGCATGTTTCAAGAAATTATCAAGGAAATCTACTTTGAGGTACTAGAAAGAGAGGGTAAAATAGTCATTGAACAAATCCACTGATAAACTCCTGAAAGAAACCCAAAATGAAAATTCCAAGAAATTTTGTAGACAAACTCCAGAATTATATGGTCAAGGAAAAAATATTGCCAGCAGCCAGAAAGAAACAATTTAAATGTCACTGAACCAAGTTAGGATTATGTGGGAACTAGCAACTTCTACATTAAAGGATTAGAGGTCTTGGAATATAATATACCATAAGGCAAAGGAGCTTGGATTACAACCAAGGATCAGCTACCAGAAAAACTGGACATAATATTTCAGGGGAGGAGATTGATATTCAATGAAATAAAGGACTTCCAAATGTTCCTGATGAAAAGATCAGAACTCATCAGAAAATTAGATCTTCAGAGGGCAGAGCCAAAATGGAGGCAGAGAAGCAGGTACCTGCTTGAGTTCTCCCCCCAAACACATTAAAATACATGTAAAACTAGCTCTAAACAAATTCTAAAGTAGCAGAAGCCACAAAGTGACGGAGTAAAACTGATTTCCAGTCTAAGACAACCTGAAAGACTGACAGGAAGGATCTATTGCACCAGGCTCAGAACAGAGTGTGACCCACACTGTGCAGGCAAAGATGGGACTGGAGCAGGCTTCAGGGCATGGGCAGCTGCTGAGGTTTCCAGATTTCTCAACCCACAAACACCAAAGACAGCTTGAATAGTCAGTGAGAAGCACTCTCACCTGAGTGGGAGGGCAGCATGGTCTGATCCCAGCCCCAGCATCAACTCCAGGGCAGTAGTAGTGGCTGCTTCTGGAGCTCTCAGTCTACAGACTGTGGGGGAATTGAGCAGCCAATTTGGGTGACAGCTCTGAGTGGTGGTTCTTGGGTGAGGAGGACCACTGGAGTGGCAGAACTGGTGGCAGTTGTGGAGAGGGAATTCTACTTGCACTCCCAGGGTAGAAGAGTGCTTGTAGTTGCTCAAAGTACAGGTCAGGTGAGGAGTAAACACCTCTCCCTTGATTATAACATTTTGGAGGAAGTGAAAACTTATGGAACCCTAGAGATATTTCAAAAAACAACTGCACAAAACCTCTGAAACTTGGGGTAATATACCCTTCACTTAACAAAGAGATCAAAAGTCAAGTAATTGTCTGGGAAAATGCCCCAAAAGAGGAAAAAATAAGATTATATAAGGTTATTTTCTGCATGAAAAGGTATTTTCTTCCATCCTTTTGAATGAGGAAGATCAAAGCATACAACCAGAGAGAACAGAGCAAGGTGAAGGCTCCTACACCCAAGGCCTCCAAAAAATATGAAATGGTCTGGAGCCAAGGAAGAGCTCAAAAAAGATTTTGAAAATCAAGAAAGAGAAGTAGAGGAAAAATTGGGAAGAGAAATGAGAGCAATGCAAGCAAATCATGAAAAATTAGTCAACAGCTTGCTAAAGGAGATCCCAAAAACATGAAGAAAATAACCCCTTTAAAAACAGACTAACCCAAATGGCAAAAGAGATCCAAAAAGCCAATGAGGAGAAGAATATTTTAAAAACCAGAACTGGCTAAATGGAAAAGGAGGTCCAAAAGCTCACTGAAAAAAATAATTCTTTTAAAAACTAGAGTGGAGTAGATGGAAGCTAATGACTTTATGAGAAATCAAGAAATTATAAAACAAAACCAAAAGAATGAAAAGAAATAGAAGACAATATGAAATATCTCATTAGAACAACAACTGATCCAGAAAATATATCCAGGAGAGATAATTTAAAAAGTATTGGACTACCTGAAAATCATGATTAAAAATAAAGAGCCAATAATCTTCTTCCAAGAAATTACCAAGGAAAACTTCCCTGATATTCTAGATCCAGAGGGTAAAATAGAAATGGAAAGAATTCACTGATCACCTCATGAAAGACATTCCAAAAGGAAAAATTCTAGGAATATTGTTGCCAAATTCCAGAGACCCCTGGTCAGGGGGAAAATATTGCAAGCAGCCAGAAAGAAACAATTCAAATATTGTGGAAATACAATCAGGATAACACAGGACTTAGCACTTCTACAGTAATGAATGGAAGAGCTTAGAATATGATATTCCAGAGGTTAAAGGAGTTAGGAATAAAACCAAGAATCACCTACCTAGAAAAACTGAGTATAATACTTCAGGGGAAAAAATGGAATTTCAGTGAAACAGAGGACTTCCAAGCATTTTTGTGGAAAAGACTAGAGTTGAATAGAAAATTTGACTTTCAAATACAAGAAGCAAGGGAAACATGAAAAGAGAAACAGGAGACAGAAGCTGTAAGGGACTTGTTAAAGTTGAACTGTTTATGTTGCTACATGGAAAGGTGATATTTGTAACTCATGAGACCTTTTTCAGTATTAGAGTAGTTAGAGGGAATATGTATCTATCTATATCTATATCTATCTATAGATATGTGTGTATGTGTATATATGTATGTGTATATTATACATGTATATGTACATGTGTATATTATATATGTGTATGTCTGTATATATGTATGTGGATGTATATGTATGTATGGGTAGACAGAGGGCACAAGGTAAACTGAATATAAAGGGAGGATACCTAAAAAATAAAGTTTACTGTTGAATGGAAGTACTGGGAGAAAAAGAAAGGGAGGGGTAAAATGTAGCACATTAAAAGAGGCAAGAAAGAGCTTTTACAATGGATGGAAAGAGAGGCTAGATGAAAGGGTGTAAGTGAGCCTTACTCTCATTGGATTTGGCTTAAAGAGGGAATAAAACACACTCAATTGGGTATGGAAATCTATTTCACCCTGTAGGAAGGCAAGGGACAAGGGAATAGGAGAGGTAAGATAATAGAAATGAAGGCAATTTGGAGAAAGGGATAATCAGAAACAAACACTATTGTGGGGGCACAGGTCAAGGGAGAGAATGGAATAAATGGAGGGCAGGATGGGACAGAGGAAAATGTGGTTAGTTTTTTGCAACGTGATTGTTATGAAGTGTTCTGCATGTGGCTACACATGTATGGCCTACATTGAATTGCTTGCTTTCTCAATGAGGGTGGGTGGGGAAGGAGGAAGGGAGAAAATATGGAACTCAAAACTTTAAAAATAAATGTTAAAAATTGTTTTTGCATGCAACTGAGAATTAAGATGTATAGGCAAAGGGGCATAGAAAATTGTTTTGCACTATAAGAAAATAGAGGGGAGGGAATGAGAGAATTTGGAGTGATAGAAGGGAGGATACACTGGGGGAAGAGGTGGATGAGGTGAACGCTGTCCTGGGGTGGGAGAGATAGGAAGAAAATCTGGAATTCAAATTCTTGTGGAAGTGAATGTTGAAAACTGAAAAATAAATAAATTACATATTTTTAAAAAACAAACAGCTTTGAAAGCTATGTGAACAATGTAGCATTCAACTGTATATGATCAACGACCATTCATTGTTCCAGAGGACTAATGATGAAACATGTTATGCAGTATAAAGAGCTGATGTATTTAGGGTATATAAACAATACAAATATATTTATGTGGTGACTGAGAGATTTTTTTTGCTTGACTATAAATACTGCTTTAAGAAATGTTTTTCTTTTTTTTTTTATTTTAATGAGATGAGGAAGGTAGGAGAGGGACAAAATAGATTTCTATTAAATTTTTTAAAGTACAGAATAAAAGTGGTGTTACAGTTATAAAGTGTCCTATTACTTTCAAATAAGGTCACTATTATTAACTTGACTTAATTGCTTTACTTTATTACAAGTGACCTCTCATTATGTGGAGTTATCTTTATATGTTCATAATATAAAAACAAAATATGTCAATAAAGCTGTTTACTAAGAACCCAAAATTTGATCTTCAAATAAAATACTCAAGAGAAGTATAAAAAGGTAAACAGCAAAGAAAAAAAAAAACATGTTATTCAATAAGGTAGACTACATCCCTACATGGGAAGATGATAGTTGTAACTCTTGAAAATTGTATTGTTATTTCAACTTTTAAAAGGGTTATATATAGAGTGTAACTTGATTTTGATGTGATGATAAAAGTTAATTAACTAGGGGATGAAAAAAAGAATCATACTGGGAAAAGAGGAAAGGAGAAGACAGAAAATGGTAAATTACATCACATGAAATGGCAGGATGAGCTATTAAAGTAGAAGGAAAGGGAGAAAGGTGAGTATTATTTGAACCTTACTCTCATGGGATTTGGCTCAAAGAGAGAATAATATACATGCTCACTTGGGTATAGAAATCTATCTTATGCTATAGAAGTAGGAGGGGACAGGGGGAAAATAGGGAGGGAGGCTAGACAGAAGGGACAGCAAATTAAGGAAGCCAATTGTTAGAAGTAAAACAAAAAGTAAAAGTCTGGAGCAGAATATATTATGTTTCAGTTGAAGTAAAAGAAAAAAACAGGGGTTGCAATTCTGATCTCAGAAAAAGCAAAAGCAAAAATAGATCTAATTAAAACAGATGAGGAAGGAAACAATATCTTGCTAGAAGGTACCAAAGACAATGAAGTAATATCAATACTTAATATATATGCACCAAGTCATATAGCATCCAAAATCTTAGAGGAGAAGCTAAGTGAGTTATAGGAAGAAATAGATTACAAAACTATACTAGTTCAGGGCCTCAATCTCCTTTTCTCAGAACTAAATAAATCTAAACACAGTAAGTGAATAAAATTTTAGAAAAGTTAGATTTGGTAGACTTCTGGAGAAAATTGAATGGGGATTGAAATGAATATACCTTTCTCTTGGTGGTACATGGTATCTACACAAAAACTGACTGTGTAGTAGGGCATAAAGCTCACAATCAAATGCAAAAAGACAGAAATATTAAATATATTCTTTTCAAGTCATGATGCAATAAAAATTATATGTAATAAAGGGCCATGGATAGACTCAAAATTAATTAGAAAAATTAAAAAAATTCTAATCCTAAAGAATGAGTGGGTCAAACAACAAATCATAGAAACCATCAATAACTTCATCCAAGAGAATGACAATAATTAGAAAATATACCAAAACTTATGAGATACAGCAAAAGTGGCTCTTAGGGGAAATTTTATATCTCTCAATACTTACATGAATAAAATAGAGAAAGAGGAGATCAATTAATTTGGCACACAGGTAAAAAAGCTAGAAAAAGAATACATTAAACAATCTCCAATTAAATAACTAATTAGATATTCTGAAAATCAGACAGTAATAAAATTGAAATTAATAATGCTATTGAACTATTAAACTAATAGCTGGTATTATAAAAAAAAACACCCAGTAAAATAGATAAACCTTTGGTTAATTTTCTTAAAATAAAGAAAGAAGAAAACCAAACTACCTGTATCAAAAATTAAAAGGGTGAATTCACTACCATTGAAGAGTAAATTTAAACAATAATTAGAAGCTACTTTTTCCGACTATATGCCAATAAATCTGATGATCTCAGAGAAATGGATAAATATTTAAAAACATGTAAATTGCCCAGATTAACATAACAGGAAATAAAGTAGTTAAACAGCCCCATTTCAGAAAAAATAAACTAACAAGCCATCAATTAACTCCCTAAGAAAAAACTCCAGAGCCAGACAGATTTACAAGTGAATTTTACCAAATGTTTAAAAAATAACTAATTCTAATACTATGTGAAGTATTTGGAAAAATAGGCAAAGAAGGAGTCCTACCAAATTCTTTTTTATGATACAAATATGGTACTAATGCGTAATCCAGGAAGAGCCAAAACAAAAAAAGAAAATTATTGACCAATCTCCCTAGTGAATATAGATGCAAAAATTCAAAATAGTAGAGAGATTACAGCTACTTATCACAGGGATGATACATATGAGTTGGTGGGATTTATACCAGAAATGCAGAACTGGTTCAATATTAGGAAAAAAAATCATCATAATTGAGCATATCAACAACAAAATTAACAGGATGCATCTATCTATCTATAACAAATTGTAACAATAGATGCAGAAAAAACTTTTGGTAAAATACAATACCCATTCATATTAAAAAAACACTAGTGTGCATAGGAATAATTGAAATTTTCCTTATAATGGTAAGTAGCATCTGTCTAAAATCATCAGCAAGAATTATATATAATGGGAGTAAGCTAGAGGCATTTCCAGTAAGATCAGAGGTGAAAGAAGGATGTCCATTGACACCACTGCTATTCAATACTCTACTAGAAATGTTAGTTTTAGCAATAAGGTAAAAAAAAGAAATTAAAGAAATTAGAATAGGCAATAAAGAAATAAAGCTATCACTCTTTGCAGATCATATGATTGTATACTTAGAGAATCCTAGAGAATCAACTAAAAACTCCTTCAAAGAACAAAGCAGAATTAGCAAAGTTGCAATATTTAAAATAAACCCACATAAATCATCAGTATTTCTGTATATTACTAACAATGATCAAAAGCAAGAGATGGAAAGAGATATTCCACTTAAAGTAATTGTAGACAACATAAAGTATTTGGGAGTCTACGTGCTAAATCCAGGAACTATATGAACACAATTACAGAACACTTTTCACACAAATAAAGACAGATTTAAATCACTGGAAAAACATCACTTGCTTATTGGGAAGGCCAAGCTAATATAATAAAAACAACAAATCTACCTAAATTAACTAAATAATTTAGTGCCACACCAACCAAACTACCAAAAGTTATTTTATAGAACTAGAAAAAATAGTAACAAAGTTCATCTGGAAGAACAAAAGTTTCATAATATCAAGGGAATTAATGAAAAAAAATGCAAGGAAAGGTACCCTCACTGTTAAACATCTTAAATTGTATGATAAAGCACCAGTCATCGAAACTACTTGGTACAGGCTAAGAATTAGGGTGCTAGATCAGTGAAATTGGTTAAGTACACAAGACACAGTAGGCAATGACTATACTAATCTGCTTTTTGACAAAGCCAAAGACTCCAGATTTTCCAGAACTCACTATTTGACAAAACCTCCTGGGAAAACTGGAAAATAGTTTGGCAGAAACTAGGTGTACACCACCATCTTACGCCATATACAAAGATAAACTCAAAATGGCTACATGTAAATAGACATAAAGGGTGATACTATAAACACATTAGAAGAACAAGAAATCGTTTACCTGTCACTTCTGTGGAGAATGGAAGAATTTATAACAAACCAGAAATAGAGAACATTATGAAATACAAAATGGATAATTTTGATTACATTAAAATAAAAGTTTTGCACTAAAAAGTCAATGCAGCCAGCATTAGAAGGGAAGAAGAAAGCTGAGAAACAATTTTTCCAGCCAATGTCTCTGATAAAGGCTTCATTTCTCAAAAATATAGAGAATTGAGTCAAATTCATAAGAATGTCATTCCTAATTGACAAGTGATCAGAGGATATGAACAGGCAGTTTTCAGATGAAAAAAGTTAAAAGCTCTTAATTACTATGCAAATTTAAATAACTCTGAAGTACCATGTCATACATATCAGAGTGGTTAACATGAAAAAAACAGGAAAATGATAAACATTGGAGAAGATGTGGGAAAATTGTAATACTAATGCATTGTTGGTGGAGTTGTGAATTCATCCAATCATTCTGGAGAACAATTTGGAACTATGCCTAAAGGGTTATAAAACTATGCATACCTTTTGATCCAGCAATATCACTCCAAGGTCTATATCCCAAAGGGATCATAAAAATGGGGAAATGACCCATATGTACAAAAATATTTACAGTGGATCTTTTGGTTGTGGCAAAGAATTGGAGATTGAAGAGACAGCCATCAATTAGGGAATAGCTGAATAAATTGTGGTATGTAAAAGTAATAGTATACTATTGTACTAAAAGAAATGATGAGCAGTCAGACTTCAGAAACACCTAGAAAGTATTACATAAACTGATGCTGAATGAAGAGAGTGGTACCAGGAAAACACTGTACACAATTAAAGCAACACTGTGCGATGCCCAATTTTGATAGATTTAGCTCTTCTCAGAAATGCAGTGATCTAAGAAAATTCCAAAAGACTTATGATGGCAAATACTATCCACATCCAGAAAAAAAATGATGGAGTCTGAATGAAAATCAAAACATCCTACATTTCCTTTTGTATTTCTTTCCGGTGGTGTTTTCCTTTTGTTCTAACTCTTCTTTACAAGATAACTAATATACAAGTATGTTTAAATGATTGTACATGTATGGCCTATATCAGTTTACATGCTGTCTTGGGAGAGGAGAGGGAAAGTAGGGGGTGAAAATTTAAAAATCAAAATCTTAAAAAAAATGAATGTTGAAAATTAAAACTAAAAAAAAGAAAAAGAACTGACTAGCTGTGTTACCCTGGGTAAGTCACTTAACCCCAAATGCCTCAACAAAAGAGAGAGAGAGAGGGAGATGCTTATTGAATTGAACATTATCAGTATAGGAAACTCCCTAGAAGAATTGCAGCCCCTTCAGAGGAATTCCCTAAAGGACATAGAAGTCATATGATTTGCTCAGAAACAGGATCTCAAAGCAGCTCTTCCTGACTCCAAACCTGGAACATAATCCACAATACCAAGATGCCTCTAGACACACATGAAAGTATAGATTCATTAAGTTCTAGAGCTGAAAGGAACCACTTCTACCATGTAATCCAACCCTCTCATTTTAGAATTCAGGAAACTAATGCCCAGGGAGGATAAAGAACTTTCTCATACTAGCAGAATTTGAACCTAATGTCCTCTGATTATTCAGTCAGGGCTCTCTTCATTATAATAAAGGAAATATAATATAATATAATACAATATAATTATATAAAATTTAATATAGCATAATAATATAATGTAATAAAAGGAAACTAATTTTAATACTACTCTAGTCAAAAATGCTTATGTGCATTATATCTTAGGTGTTTAAAATGATCACTTCAAAACTGAGAGCCAGAAGATGCTGCTACCCATGTATCACATATATCATGATTGTTTCTACAGGTTAGAGACTGCCGTTTGTCTGGACTTCTTGATCTTGCCCTGGGGAAAGATTATGTGCGTTCCACAATTGCAGCCTATTTGAACCACCTGATTTCCATTGGTGTGGCAGGGTTCAGAATTGATGCTTCCAAACATATATGGCCTGGAGACATGAAGGCATTTCTGGATAAACTGAACAATTTAAACACACACTGGTTCCCTGAAGGATCCAGACCATTCATTTATCAGGAGGTACTAAGATAAAATGTGTGTAGAGGCTGGGGACAGAGGTTGAGTGATCAGGTATGCTTGTAATTATTTTATTTATTGTGAAAAATTATAATTTTGATTAAGTATGTATCTTCTATAGGCTGGAACAATTATGTGTTTAATCTTGGTTATGTGATCCTGGACTGAATCAGCATATGGGTAGAAATAAATCACAGGGTAAAAATAAAAAGTGCCTAGAAACTATGATGCTTTTTAAGAGTATCCCTCCAGAATGGAAAGATTTCTCTCTTAAAATGAGTACATTAATTTGAATATTTTAATAGCATATAGCATTAGAATTGTTGGCACAAAATGCTAATATGATGACCAAAGTATTTTGAAAGTTTCCATGAAACATCATATTCTTTCTCTGATTTCTACTAGGTAATTGATCTGGGTCATGAGCCAATTAAAAGCAGTGAATACTTTGGAAATGGTCGAGTTACAGAATTCAAATATGGTACAAAACTTGGCACAGTTCTACGCAAATGGAATGGAGAAAAGATGGCCTATTTAAAGTAAGTAATAAGGGGGGAGGTTTACCTCTGAACTACTGCTGAATAAGTGTGCAAAACTTTTTAGGCATTTATTAAAATGTTCCCAGTGTAAAACAGGATAGTTCTGCATCAGTATCAATAAAGCATTTTCCTTACACATTGATGTCAGTTTGAAAACATGCACTTTCAGAATCCCAAGAATTACTATTTTTTAATGTAATCATGATAGGATGGAATTACATTTGGCTAATGCTTTTCTTAAATAATGTATTGAGACCATATGACTATAAGCATTTAAAAGTCACTGGAATATAAAGATGACATGTTGGAGCCTTCCTATCATACCCCTTGCTTTAGTATAGATTCTACAATACTCTTCTCCTCTACAGAGTCTCACAGAGAGTATATAAATACTACATAAGTACCCAACATATACAGAGCCCAATAGAGTCTCAGCTGTACTCTGGAACATTAGATCTGAAAGACACCTTAAGGAACCAAATTCCTTTTACTGATATGGAAATTAAGATCCAGGTGACTCATTTGAGGTTCATTGTTAATAAGTGATTAATTCAGAAAGGGATCCCAGTTCTTCTGGCTGCCAGTCCATTTCTCTTTTCAGCTTATTATGGACATTCTGCATAAAGTTTCCTGTTTATTTATGTCAAGGATTATCCTACAGGGAGGGAAAGCCAGGAAGAACCTGCAAACCATAAATAAAACACTCCTTATTTCTTTGTACAGGAACTGGGGGGAAGGTTGGTCCTTTATGCCTTCAGACAGAGCACTTGTCTTTGTGGATAATCATAACAACCAGAGGGGCCATGCAGCTGGTGGACCTTCCATTCTCACCTTCTGGGATGCCAGGTAAATGGCAGCATCCTCTACCTTTCTTTTTGTTCTTACTAGTGGTCTCCAAAATTACCTTCTTCTCTTTGATGGCGGTGCTTTATAACTTCCAGATTGTACAAAATGGCAGTTGGATTTATGCTTGCTCATCCTTATGGATTTCCACGAGTTATGTCAAGCTTCAAGTGGCCAAGATATTTTGAGAATGGAAAGGTATTTTAAATTTCGAAATTTAGCAAGTAACTACTGCACAAAGAATCATGTGAGGAGGCATTGGGGAAAGATATAATTAATCAACTAACAAATGATCTATAAGCATCGATTGTTTACTATATGACAATTGTGTTAGGTTTCAGGGACACAAAGGAGTATCAAAAACTAATTAAGGCATAATTATCAACCTCACAATCAGTTGGAAAGATAAAATAAATATACATATAGCTGTACAATGAAATTATACTCAACAAGTGGAAGAGAAAGAGAATTAAATCAAATTCTTTGTAAGGTGTGAAGCAGAACAAAGTTTGTAACTTCTTGGAAGAACCAGGGAAGAACTTCATGATGGAAGTGACATTTCAACTGATCTTCAAATGTTAATGGAAACAGGAATGAATTCTAGGTACAGTGCCTACTATTGAATTCTCTGCCTATAAAGAAGAGTATTGAAAATATTCAGGGGGTAGGCATTAATGCAGTTTGGCAAAAGCCTACATTGTGTAGTAGAGAGTAGTAGGAGATAAGACTGGAAAGACATAATGGTCTCAGAGTATAAAATCTGAATAATGGGCTGAGAAGTTTAAATTTTGTTCAGTAGGCAATAGGGAGTTATTGAGGAATTTTCAGCAGAAGATGACACCGTCTGTGAATTGGATCACATATTTAGAGGCAGACAAGACTTTATAGGGCATCTGATTTTTAGTTGAGGATATTATGGCCCAGAGTGGCTTGTCCAGTTTCACACAAATAGGAAATAGTAGAAACAGGACTCAAATCCAGCAATAGGAAAAGGGAGGGGGAGGAACCAAATAAATGAAATCACTGATACTCATGTCTCTGTTTTGATAAATTAAGGATATTAATGATTGGGTTGGACCACCCAATGACAATGGAGTGATTAAACGAGTAACTACTATCAACACAGATAGTACTTGTGGCAATGGCTGGGTTTGTGAACACCGCTGGCATCAAATAAGGTAGGAGAGCTTAGTACTAACTGTATAACAGCATTCTCTTAACAACTGATAAACAGGTTTCCCACAATTGTTATTGTAATATTAAACTTTAATATCTTAAAACTGCACTAAGACTTTTGGTCTGGATCCAACTGTGTACACACACACACACACGCATGCACGCATGCACGCACACACACATCCTCACAAAGAATTGAGAAAGAGAAAAAGGAGACTACTCAAATCAAATACATTTACCAATATTTTATGTATTTTATTTACAGGAATATGGTGATTTTCCGTAATGTAGTTAATGGCCAGGGTTTTACAAATTGGTGGGATAATGGAAGCAACCAGGTGGCTTTTGGCAGAGGAAACAGGGGATTCATTGTATTTAACAACGATGACTGGTAAGTAAGAGTTGATTTTTTTAAAGTTTCATTTAAACATGTGCTTGATTGATCATTTTTTCTTATTCCTGATGCTTTTATTGATATTCCCAAAGGATACCTGTAGGGATAAGTATAGATGTTGCCAAGTAAAAAGTGAAAGGAAAGAAAAGGAAGATAAAAAGGAGAGAGAAAAACTCTAAAATGATGACTTCATGAAGTACATTCTTAAATCACTTCTAACCTGAAGGAATTTTCTCTTTTAGCCTTTCTATATACTTCATATTGTATTTGAAAACAACAAAGGGAGTATTAATAAAGAAGACATTACTACACATCCTCTATCCCCTATTCTCATTTTTATCAGATTTGGGGCTTCATATTTATTCCTAAAACTTCTAAACTTAGTAGTTACTTTTCTTTTACATATAAGTTTTATTAATCTCTTTTGTTTTTATATTGTCATCATTTTTTAATATTTCCAATGCAGTATCACATACAGTGATTCCTCATCTCTCTACATAGAGGTGAGAAATGTGTTCTATTTCCCAGACCCAAATTGCTAATTACTCTTAGTGTGTCTTGTTTTTATAGGTCTTTTCATTTGCATGATTATAATTGTATTTATAATTCTGTTTTCCTTACTCTATATCACTTCATGTAGGATTCCCATGATTTTTGAAAGTCCTTATACTTGTCAATTCTTATGGCAATTTGGTACTTTATTTCACCTGTATGCCACAATTTGTTCAGCTATTTTTCAATGAATGTGCATTTACTTTGTTTTCAGTTTTTTGCTACCATAAAAAGTACTTCCATGAGTATTTTGACATATTTGAAATCTTTCCTTTTGGTCTTTGGTCTCCTTGGGACAATTACTCATGAGTGTAGTCTCAGGATCAACAAGTATAAACAGTGTAGTCACTTTTTTTACACAATTCCAGCCTGTTTTCATGGGATGGTTAGAAAAATTCCTGGCTCCAGTAACAGTATTAGCATACTTATCTTTAACATTGAATTTTCTGTTTTTTGTTACCTTTGTGCCAATTTTCTGGATTTCAGATGAAATCTTAAAGTTATTTCATTTTGTATTTTTCTTTTTATTAGTAATTTGGAGCAATCTTTGCTTAATTTGTGATACTTTCTTTCATAACTACATTTTTATGTCCTTTTCCTATGTTCTGCTCTGGAATGGCTCTTGGTTTAAAATTCCTTAAACAAACAGGATAGTATATTTCTCTTGGGAATAACTGGTCCAAAGATTTTCTCTCATTCATGATTTCTCTTTTTATTTTAGTTATATTCTTTTTCATTTGTGTAAAAGCATGCCTATTTCATCTAATTTAAAAAATTTATTTTGTGCTCTCCCTTCTCTCTTGTTTGGTTGAGAGTTTTCTCCCTAACCATAGCTTCAAAAGATATGTCCTTCCATTCTCTTTGATTAAAAAGAAAGAGAAAACTGCAGTTATTTTCATAGTGAGGATTCCTTTCATATACAAATTGCACTAAAATGACTTCTGGTCTTCATCTCAATTCTCAAATTACATGATTCTTTTTTTTTTTTCTAAACTGGATTTTATATTCATCCTTTGAAACCTACAGTAGTACATGGTTTAAGCTGCTTGTCTAAACTTATATTTGGCCAAAATATGTTCAGATTTCCCTAGCAATTCTCATTTAACTTTCCTGAAGTACTTTATCTGACTGGTTGAACCCTGTGTTACAGAGTTAGATTGTTCTTCATTCCCATTCACTTATTCTATTCCACTGATCTATTTTTCTGTTTTTTTTATACTCTAGTACTGATGATTACTACTTTATAATATAGTTTGAAATCTGGAAGTACCATTTCTGCCTTTTTTCATCATTTTCTTTGAGACTATAGATACAAAGAAAATATTTACATACATGACTTTAGGAGAATTTGGTTAATAGGTAACAATTTGGTTGGGGGTGAGGTGGTAGTGATTAGCCCTGATAAGGGAGAAGAGAAAGTTAATAATGATACTATGTGACCATTACTATGTTACCTTATGCTTAAGATTTATATAGCAAGCTGAAATTTATATATAAAACACTTTAAACATATTGCTTCATTGATACACACAGCGGCTTTTTAAGGTTATAGCTATTATTAATCCCATTTTGCAGATGAGTAATCTGAGGCACAGAGCAGTTAAGTGATTCCCCTAGGGACACACAGTAAGTGCCTGAGTCAGAATTTGAAAGTAGATCTTTCTGGCTCCAAGTCATACTTACTATCCACTCACTGCACCATGTACTTTAACATCTCAGCCTCAGTTTTTGATTGATCAAAGGAATGGGTTTAACTAAATAATGTTAAAAGACTGTTCTTGTTCTGGTTTGTTGTCCTCAATGAAAAACTGTTTCTATTGCTGACAAGTGACCTCAAACACTTGTGTACGTTCCAGTTGTGCACTTTTAAGAGGGCAACAGATTTGTTAAACAGGTAACAAATGCTGAGGGAGGAAGGATGCATTGTCATGATCATGATCATGATCACACTCCTCCTCCTCCTCATCTTCATCATCATGAGGTTAATTGCAACCTTGATAACCAATATATCAGTGTTATAACATGTGTGAAGCTTTACATGCATTACCTTATCAGATTAGAGGGAGAGGGAGGAAATAAAAATAAATGAAAATAAGAACAGTATTTATAGACTATGTAAAATGAGGAAGGCAGATCAAAAAAAAAAGGAAATGGTAATGGTTACTGTGGAAGTTGTGATAACATCAGGTAGGGTTGGAAAGTTCTGTCTTTAAGTTATGCTTTAAGCTTTTGGAAATATAGCCTGAGTAAAAAGATCTTCCAAAAAAATAGCAGAATAACAACAAGGACATTTTAAAGCTCTCCCGCCAAGCCCAGCCAAATACCTGCACAAAATGGCTCTAAACAAATTCTGTAGCTGAAAAACCCACAGAATGATGGAGTGAAGCAAATCTCCAGCCCAATACAACCTGGAAGGTTGTTTGAAAGTGTCTATCTCACAACACTGGGAACTGAGTGCAATCCAGCATTGGGCCACTGGTTCACAGAAGGGACTGGAGTAGGACTTAGGGGGACTGAATCTCTTGCAGCTGTGGTGATTTCCAGACACCATGACCTGAAAACACTGTGGACAAATTGGAAGGTCAATGGAAAAAGCCTGTGGGACTTGTGTAAGGGAGTGGAGTAGTCTGGCCCCCACCCCAGGATTTCAGAGGGAGGAAGGGGCAAAAGAACCCATGGTAGCCACAGCAGCAGCAGGGGCAGCAGCAGCCACTGTTTCTGGAGCTCTAGGTCCACAGACTGTGGGGGGGATCAAGCAGCTGACAGTACACCCCTCATCCCCACTGGAAGTGGAGAACAGCCATGACAAAGAGCTCAAAAAGTCAAGGAAATGAGCAAAACCAGAAAAAGAATCAGACTGTAGAATCTTACTTTGGTGAACAGGAAGACCAAAGCATGCAAACAGAAAGAAACAAAGTCAAAGCTCCTCTATCCAAAGCCTCAAAGAAAAATATGAATTTGTCTCAGGTGATGGAAGAGCTCCAAAAGGAGTTTGAAAATCAAGTAAGAGAAATGGAGCAAAAATTGGGAATAGAAATGAGAGATGCAAAAAAATCATGAAAAATGAGTCACCTGTTTGCTAAAAGAGACTGCCAAAAAATGCTGAAGAAAATAACACTTTAAAAAATAGACTAACTCAAATGGCAAAAGAGATCCAAAAAGCCAATGAGGAGAAGAAAAAAAAGCAGAATTAGCCAGATGGAATAGGAAATCAAAAAGCTCACTGAAGAAAATTATTTTTTAAGGATTAGAATGGAGTAGATGGAAGGTAATGACCTTATGAAAAATGAAGAAATTTTAAAATAAAACCAAAGGAATGACAGCATAGCAGACAATGTGAAATATTTCACTGGAAAAACGACTGACCTGGAAAATAAGTTCAGGAGAGATAATTGAAAAATTATGGGACTACCTGAAAGCCATGATCAAAAAAAAAAAAACCTAGACATCATCTTTCATGAAATTATCAAGGAAAACAGCCCTGATATTGTAGAATCAGAGGGTAAAATAAATATTAAAAGAATGCACTGATCTCCTCTTGAAAGAGATCCAAAAAGAAAAATTCCTAGGAATATTGTAGCCAAATTCCAGAGTTCGCAGGTCAAGAAGAAAATACTGCAAGCAGTCAGAAATAAACAACTCTAGTATTGTGGAAATACGCTCGGGGTAACACAGGATCTAGCATCTTCTACATTAAGGGATTGAAGAGCTTGGAATATGATATTCCAGAAATCAAAGGAGATAGGATTAAAACTAAGTATCACCCACCCAGCAAAAATGAATATAATACTCCAGGGGAAAAAAGGTGATTCAATGAAATAGAGGACTTTCAAGCATTCTTGATGAAAAGACTAGAGCTGAATAGAAAATTTGACTTTCAAACACAAGAATCAAGAGAAGCATGAAAAGGTAAACAGAAAAGAGAAATCATAGGCACTTACTAAAGTTGAACTGTTTACATTCTTACATGGAAAGATAATATTTGTAACTCTTGAGACTTTTCTCAGTATTTTGGAAGTTGGAGACATTATTTATATATAAGTGGAGGATACAGGGTAAGTTGAATAGGTAGGGATGATATCTACAAAAATAAAATTAAGGGATGAGAGAGGAATATATTGGGAAAAGAAAGGGAGAAATGTAATGGCGCAAATTATCTCTCATAAAAGAGGCAAGAAAAAGCTTTTAAATGGAGGGGAAAAGGGAGGAGGTGAGAGGGAAAAATTGAAGCTTACTCTCATCACATTTGACTTAAGTAGGGAATAAAATGCACACTCAATTTGGTATGAAAATCTTACACTACAGGAAAGTAGGGGAGAAGGGGATAAGTGAGATGTGGGAGCAATGATAGAAGGGAAGGGAAATGGGAGGAGGGGGTAATTAGAAGTAAACACTTTTGGGGAGAGACAAGGTCAAAAGAGAGAATAGAACAATTGGGAGACAGGATAGGATGGAGGGAAATATAGTTAGTCTTTCACAACATGAGTTTTATGGAAGTCTTTTGCATAACTACACATGTATAACCTATATTGATTTGCTTGTCTTCTCAGTGGGGATGGGTGGGGAAAGAGGAAGGGAGAGAAGTTGGAACTCAAAGTTTTAAAAATGAATATTAAATTTTTTTTTACATGCAACTGGGAGATAATAAATACAGGTAATGGGATATAGAAGTCTATCTTGCCCTACAAGAAAATAGAGGAGATGGGGATAAAGGAAGGGAGGAGTGTGATAGAAGGGAGGACAGATTGGGGGAAAGGGTAATCAGAATGCACAGTGTTTTGCAGTGGGGAGAAGGGAGAGACGGGGAGAAAATTTGGAACTCAAAATCTTATGGAAATGAATGTTGAAAACTAAAAATAAATGAATGATGTTTTAAAAAAAGAAAAACAAAGATCTTCTAACTTACTTTCCAAATTCTCACACCTCTTGTTAAGAGTGAGTAGGTTGACAGCAAAAATTTATAAAAGGCATGTAAAGCTTTTGTGGTCTTCTGGTCAAGGTTGTTATATCTTAGCATTTTAGATCTTTTAATAAACCTGTATCAATGAACCTACCATACCTGGAATTGAGTCTTTTACTTCCAACACTTAGTCTCCCAGTCTAATTAGTGAAATAATGGAAGACAAAAATCAGCCAAGTGTACTGCTTTGTTAAAAATTGCAACTGTTTGTCTCTCTAATTCATAGCTTTCATGTACCACATTGACCTCAAAGTACACTGACATTAGATGACATTACCAATCAATCAATGAAGAACCAGATGATTTTTTTAGCCTTCAGTCCAAAACAATTTTTCTTCCTAAAGAAAAGGTTAAAAATTATTAAATGTAAATTATTGAAAATGATTGGACATTCCTGAATGGAAATAACCAGTGCATAGGTCTGAAATGTTTCCATTTCTTAAGAAAGAACACAATGAATATTGATTGTAGATACAAATTTTCTGAAGTCTCCATTCCTGTTGTTCAAATCTTCTCCTTCAAGTATTCACCACTGGCTAAGAATTTCTGCCATCTCTGGTGGTGAATTAGGTTTCTTTTGCTTGTTTGAAGACTGCCAAGATTCATTAGAACTCAATGTGGAGCCATTTCATTTATAGAATTTTTACTCATGGAACAAACATATTGATAATCTAAGCATCTAGGGTGGCCATGCTTGTATGTTTTTAATTTGTTTGCCTTTTGTTTTACAGGGCATTGTCATCAAATCTGCAAACTGGTCTTCCTGCTGGAACATATTGTGATGTCATTTCTGGAGATAAAAATGATGACCATTGCACAGGAAGTGAAATCTACGTTGGCAGTGATGGTCGTGCTCACTTTAGTATTAGCAACACTGCTGAAGACCCATTTATTGCCATCCATGTGGATGCTAAATTATAGTAAATTACTGGATATATAGCATTTCCAGAAACAAAAAGCAAAATAAAATCTCATGATTATCAATTCTCTTATCTTAGATACAAAATTGAACTAAAAATCATTAAATTATCTGCTATATAACTTTTCAAAAAATACTGTCAACAAAACCTAAGATCTTGACATTTAAAGGATGTTTTATGTAATAAGTAGAATGTAGTGATTATATCCTCTATTAGATCAAATTAAAAGTGAGATGGAGACAACAGCAAAAGTATTTGTGTGTTTATTATGAATTATCTATTATTCTTCAGTTTTTTCCTCCTCAGGAATAGAAAACATAGGATTTTATTTTCTCTATTTCTTTTTGAGGATCACTTTCATGGGGACAAAACACATCAGAATTGTTTGCATATTTATCTTCAAAGCAATTATACTACAATTAGCAGGCAGAATGGTTCTGCTTTTAATGAAATGCTATTTAAGTTTATGAATATCATCTCAAATGGAATTGCAAAAGTTATCTAATCCAAATTCTTATGCAACATGAATTTTTTCCCAAATGGTCTTTTAACTTCTGCTTATTTCTTTCAGTGGTATATTAGATCTCACTTCCAGATATGAGTCATGTGTAAATTTATTAAATATGCCTTCCTTGTCTACATTTGTCATTAACAATAATATCTAGCGTTATTTAAAGTTTTAAGTTTTGCATAATAATTTTGCAAATTTTATACCCTACAATAACCCTCAGAGTTAGATGATATTATTGTCCCCATTTTACAGATAAGGAAACTGATACAAATGTAAGTTAAGTGACTTGCCAAGAGTCACACAGGTAGTTATTATCTGAAGTTAAATTTGAACTCATTCCCTCTTGCCTGTAAGCCCAGAACTCCATGCTACCTAACTGCCTAATACACATTATTGAGTAGAACATGGTAGAAAAGTCAATAATAGTAAATATATACATACACACATATCCCTCAAGTGTGATATCAACAATCAATCAACAAATATTTATTAATGGTCTGTTATTTGTCAGATATTGAAAAATACTGTTAGTGTCCAGTATTTGACTACATGTGTGCACTGACTCATACTATCTGTCATGTAGCCTACAATTAATAATCTTTTCCCTAAGTTTGCCATAAGTAAACTATTACTTCACACCAGAAACAAACTATTTCCATATTATAAATAGTCCTCTTGGAGAACATATGGTCAATCTGGAAAGAACAATTTGAGAACCATTGCTCAGTATTATATGTAGCCATTGATTTCAGAGGCATAAATTGTAACAATTTATATGTTTATGGATATTAAACCATTATTTCATTTGAGCCTCACAAAACTGCATGGTTGATAGTACTGTGATATTATCACTTCTGTTTTACAAATGAGAGTAGTGAGGTTTTTAGAGGGGATCTAGTTGCAAGGAGGGTCAGTTAGGTTGCAGAGTGCATAGAGTGCTGGGCTTGGAGTCAAGAAGAGTCATCTTCCTGAGTTCAAATCTGGCCTCATACATACTTGCTGAGTGACCCTGACAAGACACTTAACCCTTTGTAACCCTGGTAAGACATTTTCCTCCTCTGTAAAATGAGATGGAGAGTAAGACAACATAATTTATTGAATGTATTCAAAGTGGTATTCAAATTGTACACACACACACACACACACACACATATAATATCTATATAATTCCTTATCTTAGTACAACAAGGAAAAGTCAGATCAATGAATTGGTCATTTTAGTAAAAAAAAAACAAATCAACAAAACAACAACTTGAAGAACAAATAAAAAACCCCCAATTAAAAACCAAATTGGAGATTCTGAAAATCAAGGGACAGATTAATAACATTGAAAGTACCAGTGAACTAATAAATAAAACTAGAAACTTTTTAAATGGAAAAGTCCATTAATATAGAGAAACCATTGGTTAATTTAATTTCAAAAAGGGAAGAAAATAAAATCACTAGTATCCAAAATGAAAGGATGAACGCACCAGCAATGAGGAGGAAATGAAGACAACTGTTAGGATATATTTTGACCAGTTTTATGCCAAATAAATATGAAAATCTAAATGAAATGGATGAATATCTAGCAAAATATAAATCACACAGATAACAGATGGAGAAATAAAATACTTAAATAACACAATATTGGAAAAAGAAATTGAACAAGCCTTTAATGACTTCTTAAGAAAAAAAACCCAGGACCAGATGTATTTAGAAAATAATTCTATGAAACATTTAAAGAATAATTAATCACTATTGTGATATAAACTCTTTAGAAAAATAGGTGAAGAAAGAGTCCTACCAAATTCTTTAATATGACAAATATGGTGCTGATACCCAAACCAGGAAGAGCCAAAATCAGACAAAGAAAATTATAGACCTATTTTCCAGTTAATACTGATGGAAAATATTTAAATAAAATACTAACAAAAATACAGCAATATATCACAAGAATCACACACAATGGGACTTACAGGAGAAATGCAGAATTGATTCAATATTAGGAAAGTTATCAATGTAATTGATCATATCAATAACTAAAGCCACAGAATGCACATTATTATCTTAATAGATGCAGAAAAAAACTTTGACAAAATACAGGACCCATTCCTACTAAAATTACTAGAGAATATAAGAATAAATGCAGCTTAACTTAAAATGACTAATATTTATCTAAAATTATCAACAAGCTTTTTCTTTAATGCAGATAAAGTCAAAACTTTCCAAATATAATCAGGGGTGAGGCAATGATGGCTATTATCACTTCTATTATTTAATATTTTACTAGAAATGTAGCCTTCAACAATAAGAGAAGAAAAAGAAACTGATGGAATTAGAATAGGTATG
This sequence comes from Notamacropus eugenii, assembly GCF_028372415.1. NCBI lineage: Eukaryota > Metazoa > Chordata > Mammalia > Diprotodontia > Macropodidae > Notamacropus > Notamacropus eugenii. The sequence goes on from NC_092873.1 coordinate 280,659,902, forward strand.
GGGGAAACAAAAGTATCACTCTTTGCAGATGATATAATGTTATACTTAGAAAATCTTAGCAAATTTACAAAAAAACCCATTTGAAATTATGAAAAATGTTAGCTAAGAGTCAGGATACAAAACAAACCCACATAAATCATCAGAATTTCAATATATTACCAACAAAATCCATTAACAAGAGATAGAAAGTAACTGTAGACAATATAAAATACTTGGGAGTCTACCTACCAAGACAAACTCAGAAAGTATATGAACCTAACTATAAAACACTTTTCACACAAATAAAGTGAGATCTAAATAACTGGGAAAATATTAATTAATCATGGATAGGCTGAACCATTATGGAAAAATAAATGACAGTACAACCTAAATTAATCCAAAGCGCTATACCAATCAGACTATCCAAATATTTTATAGAGTTAGAAAAAAATAAAATTCATCTGGAATAACAAAAGCTCAAGGATATCAGGGCAATCATTGAAAAAATGCAAAAGTATCTAGCTGTACCAGATCTCAAACTATATTATAAAGTGGTAATTATCAAACAATCTGCTACTGGCTAATAAATAGAGTGGTGTTAATAAATTGTTAGTCAGTCGTGAACTGTCCAAACATTCAGGAGAGTAATATGGAAGCATTTTTTTTCGAAAGGACTATAAAAGCATGCAAACCCTTTGACCCAGAAATACTACTACTAGCTCTGTATCCAAAGAAATCAATAAAAGGGAAAAAAGGACCCACATATACAAAAATATCTGAAGCAGCTTTTTTGTGGTGGCAAAGACAGTGAAATTAAGGGATGCGTATCAATTGGGGAATGACTGGACAAGTTATGATATATGTGTGTAATGTAATGCTATTGTGTGATTAGAAGTGATGAGCAAGAAGATTTCTGAAAAACCTGGAAAGATTTACATGAATTGATGCTGAATGAAGTGAAAAGAACCAGGTGAACATTGTATATAGTAACGGCAACTTTGTGTGATGTTAAACTATGACTGACTTTATTCTTTTCAGTAATGTAATGCTCCAAGACAATTCCAAAAATTTCATGATGGAAAATGTTAATCACATCCAGAGAAAGAACTATGTGATCTGAATGTGCATTTAATCATACTGCTTTCACTTTTTTGTTCTTTCTCATTGTTTTTTCTTTTTGTTCTGATTTTTCTTTCACAACATGACTAATGTGGAAGTATGTTTAATGTGATTCCACATGCATGATGTATATCAGATTTCTTGATGTCTTGGAAGGCATGTGGAGAAGAAGAGGAAACAAACTGAAATGCCTGATCTTCACAAAAATAAATGTTGAAAACTATCTTTACATGTAATTTAAAAAAATTACTGGTAAGTAAAAGAAAAAGAAAAAAGAGATAGAGTGGAAATGAGGTTTTTGAAGGGAATCAAATTGCAAGAAGGGTCAGCTAGGTTGCATAGTGAATAGAATGCAAGGCTCAGAGTCAAGAAAATTTACCTTGCTGAGTTCAAATCTGGCGTCAAACCCTTACTAATTGTGTGACCCTGGTAGAGTCACTTAACCAAGTTTGTCTCAGTTTCCTTATCTGTAAAATGAACTGGAGTATGAAATGTCAAACCACTCTGGTTCTTTGCCAAGAAAAACCCAAATGGGGACATGAAGAGACCCACATCAATGAAACCACTGAACAAGAACAAGAAGTTACAAAGAAAAGAGTTCAACCAAACTCAACAAAGGTTGACAGAGCACAGAATCCTATGATCATAGATTTAGAAGTGGAAGAAATCCTAGAGGTCATCAATTCTGAAAGCAGCTCATTTGATTCTAAGTATAATTCTTTTTCCATTATGTCACACTGCATCTCAAAGTACTCTTTCTAATCTTGTTCATTTCTGTGGGCCCCCATTAATAACCCTTGGAATAAAGCCCATTGGTAAAGCTAGATCAAATATCCTTAATTAGTGTTTCCAAATTTTTGATGACATTTTGTTGGCAATTTTTTTCTGAGAACACAACCCATTGATGATTTATTTAATAATTTATATTTATGTATGCATATGTATGCACATATGTGCGACTATGTGAACAATATTGTATACTGTAAAACTTATGCATAAATAGAAATCACAAAAGGATGAGAGAAAATGAAATAATATTTCATGTGAAGAGTTTATAGGAAGGACTTCCAGTGCCAAGATGGTGGCAGGAAGAAGGAACCCTCTGAAGCCCTCCCAGTTTCCCCTCCAAACAATTAGAAAACCACCTTAGAAGTGATCTGGGAGTATAGAAGCAGTTTACTAAATGGACAGGAAAGATCTGTCTCCCTGGGGTTAGAGGAGAGCTAGATCCAAGAACATTAGCCAACTTCATAGCAGGGGTCCTGCAGCAGGTCTCTGAGCCTGGGACAATCTATCAAGGAGGCCCTGATCTCCTGCAAACCAGCAGCTCCCTAGGCAAGTGAGCAGTTTGTGAAGTGCAGCAAAGCCCCACCCCAGTGATGCCATCCCCAGCACAAGCCACGAGCAAGGCCTTGACTCCATTGCCAACTACTAGTCAAGCCCCACTCCAAGGCTAGCCAAAAACAAGATGCATCCCCTAGGGCCTACCAGCATAGAAATTTTGTTTCTATAGTAACTCACCAGCAGGGCCCATCCCTGGGGCAAATTAACAACAATGTCCTTCCTGCAAGACCCATCAAGGGAAAGCCAGCAGTAAGACCCAAAGCACCAACAAAAAAAAATGTGGGAGAATGCAGGGCCCAAGCATAACTTTCAAAGTTACAAAAAGAAAAGGAAAAAAAAATGAGGAAGAGAACAAAAAAAAGCTTGACTATAGAAAGTTACTATGGTGATAAGACGGATAAAGGCATAAACTTAGACAAGAATATTAAACTTAGAATGTCAAAATGATTAGATGTGAAGCCTCCAAAAAATATAATTTTGTTTCAGGTCCAAAAAGAATTCCTGAAAGAGCTTAAAAAGTATTTTTGAAAGCAAATTAGAGATGTACAAGAAAATTGGGGAAAGAAATGAGCAATGCAAGTGAACCATGAAAAGAAAAGTCAGTACCATGGGGAAAGATATCCAACAATTTACCAAGGAAAATAATTCCCTAAAATAGAATTGGCCAAATGGAAAAGGAAGTACAAATGTTTACTGAAGAAAATAATTCCTTAAAAATTACAAATCAGCAAGTGCAACGAATCTAAGTCTTTAAGACATCAATGTATTATAAATCAAAATTAAAATAAAAAGACAAAGGAAAACATGAAAAGTTTCATTGGCAAACAAGTGACTTAGAAAATAGATCCAGGAAAGATAATATAAGAATTTTTGGATTATACAAAAAGCAAGAACCAAAAAGAAAAAGAAAGAAAAAGGAAACAAAAAGCCTGAACAGCATCTTTCAAGAAATTATCAAAGAAAATGACCTGAATAGAAACAGAGGATGAAGTAGAAATTTAAATAACTGATCAATCAGTGCCTGAAAGAGATCCTAAAATGAAAACTCTCAGGAAAATCATAGCCAAGTTCCAGAGCTCACAGATCAAGGAGAAAGTATTCCAAGCAACTAAAAGGAAACCATTCAAATACCATGGAGCTATCATCAAAATGACACAGAATTTGTTAGTTTCCACACTGAAGAACCAGAGGGCTTAAAATATGATATGCTGAAAAGCAAAGAAATTAGGATTGCAACCAATGATCATCTACCCAGCAAAACTGAATCCGTACTTTTTGGGGAGAACAGATATTTAACAAAATAGAAGACTTTCAAGAATTTCTAATTAAAAGACCAGAGCTGAATAAAAAAAATTTGACCTCCAAATGCAAGACTCAAGGGAAATATAAAAAGTAAAAAAGAACTAAGAAAGAGAAAACATATGATATTCAGTAAGATCAAATTGTTTAATTATATTTGTAATTTAACAGCTTTGTTACTCTAAGAACAATTAAAAGGAATATATGTAGACAGGAGGTGTATATATAAGGTAATTGGTTGGAATGATACCCCAAAATTTTTTAAAAAGGGGGTAAGAAAAAGTTTCTCTGGAAGAAGAAGGGGGGGAGATTGAATAGGGTAAATTATCCTACATTAAAGAAACATGAAAGAGTTATTATAATGGAGGGGAAGATGGAAGAGTGGGGTGGTTGAAGGAATATTTCATATCCCTTGAATAAAGTAAGTTCACTCTGTCCTTTAGGTGACCTCTCAAGGAGTATAACATATGTGAGTTGGTCATGCATCAGTGTTCCAGGAACTAGCCACTCCCGGAACACATAGTTAATACTTGGAGGATCTGGCTAGTCCTCCCAGTATATGATTAGTTAACTTATATCTTGTGGCCCCCGTATGATACGTCCTTGATGAACAAACATCCGTACTCCCATGGCCGTGTGCCCAACCAGCTTGGAATGGTACACTCAGCCGTTGGTAAAAAGCCTTCTTTGTCTAGATCCCTATAAAGTGCCCCCGCTTAGTGTAAGTCCTCAGAATCTCACCCATGGAGAGGACGCTCTGCCTGGGACTACTTGCTCCCAATTCAGTCCCTGAAAGCTGTATCCTGGGATTCCCCAGCTGAGAAAATTCAGGTGTTGGTGCTTTCCTGGATTGGTGATGTTTTTCTATTTCCTCTTATATCTATATTAATATTGCTATAATTATATTAGTATTAGGCTATATTAATTATTTCTGCTACAGCTCTAAACTGTTCATGCATTTGCCTTTTCTGTATATCAATAAAATATCCAGCTTCTTCTTCTCAAATGTGTCTTATTGTAGGTGCAAATCCGAACCATAAATTTCCTTAATCATACAGTGGTGGGCAAAGTTTAAACCTTACTCTCATCAAAATTGGTTCGAAGAGGTAATGTCACATACTCTCAGTTGGATATAAAAATCTCTTATCATATAAGGAAGTAAAAAGGGATGAGGATAATAGAAAAGAGGGTGCAAACTGATAATTATTTATGTATGCACATTTACATATATATACACACATACATATATACACATACACATACATACAAACACACATATATCTACACATATGTAGACAGAGGGCACAGGGTAAGTTGAATAGGAAGGGATATATCTAAAAAATAAAATTAAGGGGTGAGAGAGGAATGTAAAGGGAGGAGAAAAGGAGAGACAGAATGGGGTAAATTATCTCACATAAAAGAGTCAAGGAAAAAACTTTTACAATGGAGGGGAAGACCGGGGAGGTTAGAAGGAATGGGTGAACATTACTCTCATTGGATTTGGAGTATGTAGGGAATAACATACATACTCAACTGGAAATTTTACCCTACAGGAATGTAGAGGGAAGGGGATAAGTGGGGGGACCAGAGGGGATGATAGAAGGGAGAACAAATGGGAGTAGGGGGTAATTAGAAGTAAACACATTTGAAAAGGAACAGGGTTAAAAGAGAATAGAATAAATCGGGGGCAGGATAGGATGGAGTTAAATATAGCTAGCCTTTCACAACATGACTTCTATGGAAGTGTTTTGCATAGCTACACATGCATAACCTATATTGAATTGCTTGCCTTCTCAATGGAATGGGTGGGGAGGGAAGAAGGGAGACAATTTGGAACTGAAAGTTTTAAAAACGAATGTTAATTGTTTTTACATGCAACTAAAATAAGATATACAGGCAATGGGGTATAGAAATCTATCTTGCCCTACAAGAAAGTGAGGGGAAGGGCAATAGGAGGGAGGGTGGGGTGAATAGAGTGGAGGGCAAACTGATGGAAAGGGTAATCAGAATGCAAGACATTTTTGGGTGGAGTGGGAGGAAGGATGGGGAGAAAATTTGGAACTCAAAATCTTGTGTTAATATTGACTAAAATAAATAAATTGATACAAAAAAAACAAAGGGAAAGTATATAGGGGAGTTCAATAATCAGAAAAACACTTGTGAAGAGGGAAAGGGTGGGGAGTAAGACAGAAAGGGGGATAAACAGGTAAAAATAACATGGAGGAAAACACAGAGTTATTTATCATAACTATAAATGTGAATGGAATGAGCCCACATATAACATAAAAGCATAAAGTGAAATGGATTAAAAACCACAATCTTACAATACCTTGTTTACAAGAAACACATTTGCTCCCAAAGTCTTCTGATGTAAAACCTGATTGCTGCCCTTCTGGTCTGAGCTCTATAAGTTCCTGACCTGTCTTTATCTTTCTATCATACTATTTTTGTCTTGCCCTGGTTGGAGGTTCCAGTAGACTGCTGCTTAACTGAGCCACAATCAGCTGGAAAGCACTGCTGACTCAAAATGATGGAACTGCAGGTTCCCTTAATCTGGGTTTCCTGCCTTTGTTATTTTACTGCTAATTTCACACTGAACTAGAAGCTGGAGCTGAAATGCTGCTCCAGTTCTGGTGTCAGAACAAGACAGCTATTGTTGATATCTGCATTTGTTCCTTACTCAGTCCATATACTGAATGATCCTAGGGTTTTCTTCACCCTAGAATGACACCCTTAGACAAAGATTCCCTTCTCAGTATCTTCTAGATTTGTGACTGAGAACTGAGGCATAAGTAACTGACCTGCCAGTTCTGCCCTTTCATGCTGAAATATCTTCTTGTTTTTGGTCATAGCTTCAGTCCTCTTTTCAGTTCTCATGTGCTAGAATACTTCATGCTTCTGGCCAGATCTATTCTCTAGTGTCTTCGGACCTCTCCCATTTCCCTGTGCTGACCTGGGCTGAAAAAACAACTCATTTTACTCCTTGGAATTTTCTATCCAGGATCTGGTGTGCTTTTTAGAACTTTATGGAAGAGGTGTGTAGGAGAATTCTGCTGTCAAGGAGATTGAGGAGTGAAGAAAAATCATTCTAGGGGACAGAGCCAAGATGGCAAAGTAACAGCATGGACTTATTAGTGCTGTCCCCACAAACCCAGCCAAATACTTGTAAAAAATGAATAAACAAATGCTGGAGCTACAGAATCCACAGAATGACTAATTGAAGCAAATTTCCAGCCCAAGACAACCTGGAAGATCTCTAGGAAGTATATATTGCAGCAATCCTGGAGCAGACAGCAGCCCAGTGTGGGTCATGCTTGCACAGATGAGACCTGAGTAGGCCTCAGGGGGACTGAATCTCCAGCATCCATGGTGGTTTCCATACTTTAAGACCCCAAAATGCTGAGGACAAATTTGAAGGTCAATGGCAAAGAACCTGACCTGGGTGAGAGAGGAGAGTGGTCCGGCCTCAGCCCAAGGGAAGGCAGAGGGGAAGTAGGAATCTCTCATAGCAGCAGCAGGAGAAGGGGTGGGGGCATTGGCAGAGACTCTTTCTGGAACTCTAGGCCACAGATTGTGGAGGAATCAAGCAGCTGACAGTACATTGCCCACCCCCACTGGAAGCAGAGAACTACCTTGACAAAGAGTTCAAAAGTCAAGCAAATAGCTGGAAAAACGAGCAAAAACCAGAAAAAGAATCAGATTATAGAATCTTACTTTGGTGACAAGGAAGACCAAAGTATACAAAGAAAAGAAAACTAAATCAAAGCTACTACATCCAAAGTCTCCAATCAAAATATTAATTGGTATCAGGCCATGGAAGAGCTAAAAAAGAATTTTGAAAATCAAGTAAGAGAAATAGAGTAAAAATTGGGAAGACAAGTGAGAGTGATGCAAGAAAATCATGAAAAACGAGTCAACTACTTGCTAAAGGAGACCCAAAAGATTTTGAAGAAAATAGCACTTTAAAAAACAGACTAACTCAAATGACAAAAGAAATCCAAAAAAACAATGAGAAGAATGCCCTAAAAAGCAGAATTGACCAGATGGGAAAGGAGGTTCAAAAGCTTACTGAAGAAAATAATTCCTTCAAGATTGGAATGGAACAGATGGAAGCTAATGATTTTATGAAAAATCAAGAAATTAGAAAACATAGTCAAAGGAATGAGAAAACAGCAGACAATATGAAATATCTCATTGGAAAAACAACTGACCTGGAAAATAGATCAAGAAGAGACAATTTAAAAATATTGAACTACCTAAAAGTCGTGATGAAAAAAGATCTTAGACACCATCTTTCAAGAAATTGTTAAGGAATACTACTCTAATAGGGGTGGGGGTTGGGGGGTGGGGATGGACAGAGCCAATATGTCAGAGTGAGAGCAACTACTCACCTAAACTCTTAGACAAACTCCTTCAGATACCTCTAAAAAGAGAATCTGACCGATTTTGGAGGAGCAGAATCCACACTGTGGCAGATTCACAGTTCAGGACAGACTGGAAGGTCGACGGGAAGGATACATTGCATGGGGCTGAAGGGGCACACAGTGCACAGTGCACTGGCTGTACCAGTGTGTCCCTGCCATGGCAGGGCTGAGTAGAAAACCCCAGGTGCTCTGAGGCAGTGGCTTCACTGGGGTATCTTGGGCATATCAGCCCAGGATGGGAGTCCAGCAGAACTGAGTGAGTGAGGGCCATGGAGCCCCAGGTAACTGCAGCATCTGCTCCTGGGAGTATGAGCCAGCAGATTAAATGTCTGTAAGTCACCTACTTGAACTTCCAGGAGCCAAGATGATGGAGTGATTGGTAAGTGCTCTCCCCCTCCCCCTGTTGACCTTTAAAGACCCATAAAATATTTCCCCAAAAAATCCTGGAACAGTGCAATCAGCAGAAGAGAAAAACAGTCTCCTAACACATGAAGCTAGGAAAATTGTTAAGGAGGGTCCCTCTTGCTGTGACTGAAGGGGACCAGTGGTGGACTAGAGCTGTCCCAGACAGCCCTACCTCAGCAAACTAGGAGGAGATCTGGAGCCCCAGGGGGATGGAGCCCTCAACCACCAACACCAGGACTCCAGGCATGCCTCAGCATGCCAGGGGAATCAGGAAGACAATAGAGCAGATGGGATCACCAACTGCTGAACTTACCTATGGAGCTCAGCAGAGACCTACTCTAGCCAGATCACCTCTCCCCCACACTTAATACAGTTAGCTCCAGGGCAACTCTGGGGAAACTGAGAAAGACTTCACCTGGCTTCTGCTTTCTCACATCAGCCAGCTCAGAACCAGGTAAGTTGCAGCATGTTAGTTTCTAGCTGAAAGTACCAGAGACCACAAAACATAAAGCCTCAAATTCAAGGCATAAGAACTGTGGGACAGAGCCCTTTGTGCTCTAGAAGCAGATATCTACTTTAAAAGCCAGGAAAAGCATGTTCATTATCATCATGAGTAAGAAGCAAAAACGAAAAGACCACAGAATCTTTCTATGGGGAGAAGGACCAAAACACAAATACCAAAGAAGTCAGCATTGAGACAGTACTCCCATCTGAGTATTTCAGAAGGGAATATGAACTGGCTGTAAGCACAAAGAGCACTCTAAGAAGAACTGAAGAAGGTTTTTTAAAAAGCCAAATTAGACAAATAGAAGAAAAAATAGCCAAAGATTTTAAAAATATGAAAAAAAGAATTCACTAAAGAGAAAAGCTCCTTAAAAAAGGAAAATTGGACAAATGGAAAAGGAGGTACAAGAACTAACTCGAGAAAATAACTTCTTAAAAGGAAGAATTGGACAGATGGAAAAGGAGATGCAAAAGTTAACTGAAGAAAACAAGTTGATAAAAATTAGAATTGGGCAAGGAGAAGCTAATGACTCTGTGAGATATCAAGAATTAATCAAACAGAATCAAAAGAATGAAAACATAAAAGAATAAGTAAAATATCTAACTGGAAAAACAACTGACCTGGAAAATAGATTCAGGAGAGAAAATCTAAGAATTATTGGTCTTCCAGAAAGCCATGATGAAAAAGAGACCAGACAATATCTTCCAAGAAATCATGAAGGAAAACTGCCGAGAAGTTCTGGATCCAGACTGAAATAATCATTGAAAGAATCCACCATTCCCCTCCTGAAAGGGATTCCAAACTAAAAACAACAAGGAATATCTTTGCCAAGTTCCAGAACTATCAAATGAAGGAGAAAATACTACGGGCAACCAGAAAGAAACCATTCAACTATCAAGGAGTTACAGTCAGAATCACACAGGACCTTGCAGCTTCTACATTAAAAGAATGAAGGAATATGATATTCTGTAAGGCAAAGGAGCTGTGACTACAACCAAGAATCAATTACCCACAAAGTTGAGCATAATATTATGGTCAAGGAGATGGACATTCAGTGAAATGAGGAATTTCCATACCTTCCTGACGAAAAAGCCAGAGATCAGTAGAAAATTCGAACTTCAAACAAAAGTATAAGAGAGGCATAAAAAAGTAAACAGTGGAAAAATCCTTGTTATTCAATATGAGCATAGTATTTACATCCCTATAAGAGAAGATGATACTTGCTAATCTTGAGAATTGTATATTTATCATGATATACATAGACATAAGGAGTGAGTATAAAGTAAATACTGTGATGATAAAAATGTGATTTAAGGGTGCAAAGGGACTGTAATAGGAGATGTGAAAAGGAGGAGGCAGAAAATGGTAAATTATATCACAGGAAGAGGTATAAAATTATATTACAGTAGAGGGAAAGAGGGGAGGGAGATGAGCATTGTTTGATATTTACTCTTATCTGGTTTGGTTCAAGGAGGGAACAACAAATTCAGTTAAGTATAGAAATCTAACTAGCTCTATAGGCAGTAGGAGGGAAAGGGGGAAAGAAAAGGGAGGGGAGGCTAAAAGGCAACAAAGAAGTAGTAAGGTTAAAGGGGAGTAAAACGGATGGGGGCTGAATGAAGGAATGGAAGATTAAGGGAGGTGGTGGTCAAAAATTAAAACTCTATTGTGGAGGGGAAGGGAGAAGGGAGAACTAAAACCAAAAACAGGGGGGAAAGAGGATAGAGGGAAAGACACAGATAGTACTGAATGTAAATGTGATGAACTCTCCCATAAAACAGAGATGGATAGCAGAATGGACTAAAAACTATAATCCAACAATAGGTTGTTCCCAAGAAACACATTGGAAATGGGGGGATTTACACAGGGTAAAGGTAAAAGGTTGGAGCAGAATATATTGTACTTCATCTGATATAAAAAAACAGGGGTAGCAATCCTCATCTCAGACAAAGCCAAAGTAGAAATAGATCTAATCAAAAGAGATAAGGAGGGAAACAATACCCTGCTGAAAGTCACCATAGACAATGAAGCAATATTATTATTAAACATATATGCTCCAAGTGGTATAGCATCCAAATTCTTAGAGGAGAAGTTAAGGGAATTACAGGTAGAAAGAGAGAGCAAAAGTGTACTAGTGGGGACCTCCCCTTCTCCCTCTCTGAACTTAATAAATCTAACCTCAGAATAAAGAAGAAAGAAGTTAAAGAGGTGAATAAAGCTCTGGATAAGGTAGATATGATAGATCTCTAGAGAAAATTGAATGGGGATAGAAAGGAATACACCTTTTTCTTAGCAGTACATGGTACGTATGCAAAAACTGACCATGTACTAGGGCATAAATACCTAACAATCCAGTGCAGAAATGCAGAGATAGTGAATGTATCTTTCTCAGATCATAATGCAATAAAAATTATATATAATAAAAGGTCATAGAAGGAAAGACAAAAAATTAATTGGACACTAAATAATCCAATCTTAAAGAATTAGTGGGTTAAACAACAAATGACAGAAACAATCAATAACTTCATTCAAGAGAATGATAATAATGAGACAACCTACCAAATCATATGGGATGCTGCAAAAGCAGTTCTTAGGGGAAGTTTTATATCTTTCAATGCCTACATGAATAAAATAGAGAAAGAGGAGATCAATAATTGGGCATGCAGCTGAAAAGCAGAAAAGGAACAAACTGAAAATTCTCAAGTAAATATCAAATTAAATATAATGAAAACCAAAGGACAGATGGATAAAATTAAAATTAAGAAAACTTTTGAACTAATAAATAAAACTAAGAGTTGGTTTTATGAGAAAAACCAATAACATTGATAAACCTTTGGTCAATTTGATTAAAAAAAATAAAGAAGGAAACCAAATTACCAATATCAAAAATGAAAAAGGTGAACTCACCTCCAACATGGAGGAAATTAAAACAATAATTTGAAATTAATTTGCCCAACTGTATACTCATAAATGAGATGGATGATGATTTAAAAAAAATATAAATTGCCTAGATTAACAGAAGAGGATGTTGAATATTTAAATAGCCCCATCGCAGAAAAAGAAATTGAACAAGCCATCAATGAACTTTTTAGGAAAAAATCTCCAGGGTCAGATGGATTTACAAGTGAATTCTATTAAACATTTAAAGAATAGTTAATTCCAATACTTTGTAGATTATTTGGAAAAATTGGGGAAAAAGAAGTCATCCCAAATTCTTTTTATGACAAATATGGTTCTGACACCTAAATCAGAAAGAGTCAAAACAGAGAAAGAAAATTATAGACCAATTTCTCTAACAAATTGTAGGTGCAAAAATTTTAAATAAGAATTTAGCAAAAAGAATACAGCAACTTATCATGACAATAACACATTATGATCAAATAGGATATATACCAGGAATGCAGGACTGGTTCAATATTAGGGAAACTATTAGAATTCTTGATCATATCAACAACAAAACTAAGAAACCACATGATTGTCTCAATAGATGCAGAAAAAGTTTTTGACAAAATACAATGCCCATTCCTATTGAAAATACTGAAGAGCATAGGAATAAATGGAACTTTCCATAAAATAATAAGCAGTATCTACGTAAAACCTTCAGCAAGCATTATATTCAATGGGAATAAGGTAGATGCATTTTCAGTAAGACCAGGGGTGAAAGAAGGCTGTCCATTGACACCACTATTATTCAGTATGGTTCTAGGAATTTTAGCTGTAGCAGTAAGAAAAAGAAATTGAAGGAATTAGAAAAGGCAAAGAAGAAACCAATTTATCACTGTTTATAGATGATATGATGATATACTTGGAGAATCCCAGAGAATCAAGTAAAAAACTACTTGAAATAATAAACAAGTTTGGCAAAGTTGAAGGTTACCAAATAAATGCACACAAATCTTCTGCATTTCTATATATTACTAACAAAGCCCAACTGCAAGAGATAGAAGGAGAAATCCTATTTGAAGCTAAGGTAGACACTATAAAGTATTTGGGATTCTACCTGCCAAAACAAACTAGGGACTATAAGAACACAATTACAAAACACTTTTCACACAAATAAGGCCAGATCTAAGTATGTGGAAAAACATCAGCTGCTCATGGGTTGGCCAAGCCAATATAATAAAAATGATAATTCTACCTAAATTAATTTACTTATTCAGTGCCATACTAATCAAACTATCAGATAATTGTTTTCTAGAACTAGAAAAAATAATGTCAAAATTCATCTGGAGGAACAAAAGGTCCATAATATCATGGGAACTAATGAAAAGAAATACTAGTGAAGGTGGCCTAGCTCTACCAGATCTCAAATTGTATTATAAAGCAGCAATTACCAAAACCACTAGGTAGTGGCTAAGAAACAGAGGTGTAGATCAGTGCAATAGTTTAAGTACTGAAGACACAGTTGTCAATGAATACAGCAATCTACTGTTTGATAAACCCAAGGACCTCAGCTTTTGGGACAAGAACTCACTGTTTGATAAAAATTGCTCAGATAACTGGATAACAGTGTGGCAGAAACTGGGCATAGATCAATGTCTGATGCCATACAGAAGAATAAAGTCCAAATGGGTCATCATCTAGGTATAAAGATTGATACCACAAACAAATTAGTAGAGCAAGGAATAGTGTATTTATCAGATTTATGGAGAGTGGAAAAATTTTTGAGTAAACAAGAGATAGAAAACATTATGAAGTGCAAAATGGATAATTTTGATTACATCAAATTGAAAAGTTTTTTGCACAACCAAGCCCAATGCAACCAAGATTAGGAGGACAGTAGAAAACTGGGAAAGAATTTTTGCAACTTCTATCTGTGATAAAGTCCTCATTTCTAAAACATATAGAGAACTGAGTCAAATGTACAAGAATACAAGTCATTCCCCAAATGATAAGTGGTCAAAGGATATGAACAGGTAGTTTTCAGAGAAAGAAATTAAAGTTTTCTATAGTCATATGAAAAAATGCTCTAAATCACTATTGATTAGAGAGATGAAAGTCAAAACAATTCTGAGATACCACATCACACCTATCAGATTGGCTAACATGACAATACAGGAGGACGATAAATATTGGAGAAGATGTGGGAGAGTTGGAACACTAATTCATTGTGGAGCTGTAACCTGATCCAACCCTACTGGAGAACAATTTGGAACTATGCACAAAGGGCTACAAAAATATGCTTACTCTCTGACCCAGCAATATGGCTTCTAGTACTGTATTTCCAAGAGATCATAAAAATGGGAAAAGGTCTCACATGTACAAAAACATTTATAGCAGCTCTCTTTGTGGTGGCCCAAAACTGAAAATCAAAGGGATGCTTATCAATTAGGGAATGGCTGAATAAATTATGGTATATGAATGTAATGGGATGCTATTGTGCTATAAGAAATGATGAACAGGAAGACTTCAGAGAGGCCTGGAAAGGCTTATATGAACTGATGCTGAGTGAAAGGAATAGGACCAGGAGAACTTTTTACACAGCAACAACCACACTGTTTGAAGAATTTCTCTGGTAGACTTAGTATTTCATTGCAATGCAAAGACTTAAAAAATCCCAGTGGACTCTTGATGCAAAATGCCTTCCACATTCAGAGAAACAACTATGTAATTGGATCACAGTATGAAGCAGACCATTTTCTTTTGTATCATGTTTTGTTTTGTTTTATGATTTCTTCCATTCATTTAATTCTTCTATGCAACATGACTAAGGTGAAAACATATGTGATAGGAATGTATGAGCAAAAGCTATGCTATGCTCAAGGGAGCAGGGAGGGAGGGGAAAAAAAATCTACGATATATAAAAGGGATTGTAGAACACTGAAAACAAACAAAATAATTTAAAGAAATACTACCTTGAGATTGTAGAACCAGAGGGGAAAATAGATATTGGAAGAATGCCCCAATCACCTCCTGAAAGAAATCTCAAAAGGAAAACTCGTAGGAATATTGTAGCCAAATTTCAGAGCTGCTAGGTCATGGAGGAAATATTGAAACAGCCAGAAATAAAGAATTGAGTATTGTGGAAATGCAATCAGGATAATACAAGATCTAGAAGCTTCTACATTAATGGTTTGAAGGGCTTGGAATATGATATTCTAGAGGTCAAAAGAGGTAGGATTAAAACCAAGAATAATCTACCCAGCAAACTAAGTATAAAACTTCAGGGGAAAATAGTCATTCAATGAAATAGAGGACTTTCAAGAATTGTTATTGAAAAGACCAGAACTTAATAGAAAATTTTACTTTCATACACAAGAATCAAGAGAAGCATGAAAAGGTAAACAGGAAAGAGAAATCATAAGGGTCTTACTGAAGTTGAACTGTTTACATTCCTATATGGAAAGATAATATTTCCAGCTCTTAAGGCTTTTCTCAACATTAGAGTAGTTGGAGGGATTATATACATATAGACAGATGGCAGAGGGTGAGTTGAATAGGTAGGGATGATATCTAAAACCATAAAATTAACAGGTGAGAGAGGAATATGTTGGGAGAAGAAAGGAAGAAATAGAATTGAGCAAATTATCTCACATTAAAAGAGGCAAGAAAAAGCTTTTTCAATGGAGGGGAAGAGGGAGGTGAGAGGGAAAGAGTGAACCTTACCCTCATCACATATGGCTTAAGGAGGGAATAACATGCACACTCAATTTGGTATGAAAATCTATCTTACACTACAGGAAAGTAGAGGGGAAGAAAATAAGCAGGGAGCAGAGGGCATAATAGAAAGGAGGGCAGATAGGAGGGGGGTAATTAGGGCATAGGGTCAAAAGATAGAATAGAATAAATGGGGGTAGAATAGGATAGAGGAAAATATAGTTAGTCTTTCACAATATGATTGTAATGAAAGTGTTTTGCATATTCACACATGTATAATCTATATTGAATTGCTTGTCTTTTCCTTCCGGATGGATTGTGAGGGAGGAAGGTGAGTAGTTGGAATTCAAAATTTTAAATACGAATGTTAAAAATTGTTTTTACATGCAACTAGGAAACGATATATAGACAATGGGGTATAGAAATCTATCTTGTCCTACAAGAAAATAGAAGGGATGAGAATAAGAGATTGGAGGGGTACAATAGAAGAGAAGGCAGACTGATGATGTGGTAATCAAAATTCACTCTATCTTGGGGTGAGCAGAGAGGAGAGATGGGGAGAAAATTTGGAACTCAAAATCTTGTGGGAATGAATGTTAAAAACTAAAAAAAAAACCCAAAAATTTTTAAAAAAAAGAAAAGAAGAATAATTCTATTTGTTAATAAAGAGATTTTTTGCAGCTTCCAAAAAAGTCTCAACCAAATCATGAAGTCAAAAGGTAGATTATAGAGCATTTTGGAAGGAAGTGAGAAGAAATAGAGACTCTGAATGTAGAAGGATTTTTCAAGGCATTCCAAGGGCAAGAGAAATATATAGGAAAATAACTACTAGGTATGGGGCATAGTAGACTCTTGAGAGAGGTTTTTGAGGGTGAGGAAGACTTTGGTATGTAAGAAGAAGCAGTAGGTAGGAGCAGATTGATCAGAGAGAAAGTGGGGATTGATCAGAGAGAAAGTGGGAGAAGTTTGCTGGAGAAGATAATAGGTAATGGGATAGAGGCAACAAGTAGAGGGTTTGACCTTGACAAGTAGAAAGACCAACTCATCATCGGAGACCACAGTGAAGGAAATAACAGGGGGGTGATATTAGTAATGTTAGATGAAGAGGAAGAGGGAAGAGGCAACACTGGTGAAATGCCTCAGTTATTTTCAGTGAAGTATCAGGCAAACTTTTTTGTTAATGAGGAGAGGGTGCTTAGGGTGACATGAGAAGCAGGAGCAAAGTGACAATTTGAAACAGATGCTTATGGTGAGACAGCAATCAGGACTTCCTTAATGTAGACAGCCCACTTAAGATTAATTGACATACTTTTTTTAATGAAATATTTATTTTCAGTTTTCAACATTCACCTACACAAAATTTTGAATTTCAAATTTTGTCCTCATCTCCCCTCACTCCAAGACACCTGTATTCTGATTACCCTTTCCTCCAATCTGCCCTCTCTTCTATTACCATATCCTCCTCTTATCCCCTTCCCTTGTATTTTCTTTCCTTTTTTACATATAATTTATTTATTTTCAGTTTTCAACATTTACTTCCACAAGATTTTGAATCGCACATTTTCTCCCTTTCTCTCTCCTTCCCCACCCCACAACAGTGTGCACCCCAAACACTCCTTTACCAAATTTGTCCTCCCTTTTATTACCCCCCTTCTCCCATGCCTCTCCCTTCTATTTTCCTGTAGGGCAAGATAAATTTGTATACCCCATTGCCTGTAAAACTTATTTCCAAGTTGCATGCAAAAACCATTTTTAATATTCGCTTTTAAATCTTTGAGTTCCACATTCTCTCTCTTTCTCCCTCCCCACCCACCCTCATTGAGAAAGCAAATAATTCAATATAGGTTATACATGTGCAGCCATGCAAAACACTTCCGTAACAGTCATGTTGCAAAAAACTAACCACATTTCCCTCTATGCTGTTCTGCCCTCCATTTATTCCATTCTCTCCTTTGACCTGTCCCCACACACTAGTGTTTACTTCTAATTATCTCTTCCACCAATCTGCCCTCCCTTCTATTATCCTTCCTCTCCTATACCCTTTCCCCCATCTTCCTGTAGGTGAGATAAATTTCTATATCCAATTGAGTGTGTGTTATTACCTCCTTAAGCCAAATCCAACGACAGTAAGGCTCACTTATTCCCTCTCACAACCCCCCTCTTCCCCTCCATTGTAAAAGCTCTTTCTTGCCTCTTTTATGTGAGATGATTTACTACATTCTACCTCTCTCTTTCTCTCATTACATTCCTCTCAACACTTAATTTTATTTTTAGGTATCTTCCCTTCATAGTGAGCTCATTCTGTGGCCTCTGTCTAAATATACATGCATACATACACACACACACCCATACACACATATATACATACCTATTTACATTTATGTACGTATACCTACACATATACAATATTCACATACATACATGCACATACACACACACACTCCCTCTAACTACTCTAATACTGAGAGAGGTCTTGTGAGTTACAAATATCATCTTTCCATGGAGGAATGTAAATAGTTCAACTTTTATGAGTCCTTTATGGCTTCTCTTTCCTGTTTACCTTTTCATGTTTCTCTTGATTCTTGTGTTTGAAAATTAAATTTTCTATTTAGCTCTGGTCTTTCAACCAGAATGCTTCTAAGCCCTCTATTTCACTGAAATTCCCTTTTTTTCCCCTGAAGTATTACACTCAGTTTTGCTGGGTAGGTGATTCTTGGTTTTACTCCTTCCTCCTTTGACCTCTGGAATATCATATTCCAAGCTCTTTGATTCTTTTGTGTAGAAGCTGCTAAATCCTATGTTATCCTGATTGTATTTCCACAATACTTGAATTGCTTCTTTCTGGCTACTTGTAATATTTTCTCCCTGACCTGGGAGTTCTGGAATTTGGCTACAATATGTCTAGGAGTTTTCCTTTTGGAATGTTCTTCAAGAGGTGATTGGTGGATTCTTTGCATTCCTATTTTACCCTCTGATTCTAGAATATCAGGGCAGTTTTCCTTGATAATTTTGTGGAAGATGATATATAGGCTCTTTTTCAAATCATGATTTTCATGTAGACCAATAATTTTCAAATTATCTCTCCTAAATCTATTTTCTAGGTCAGTCATTTTGCTGATGAGATATTTCACATTGTCTTCTATACTTCATTCTGTTGGTTTTGTTTTATAATTTCTTGATTTCTCATAAAGTCATTAGTTTCATTTTAAAGAATTTTCTTCAGTGAGTTTTTGGACCTCCTTTTCCATTTGGCCAGTTCTGGTTTTTAAAGGAGCCTTCTCCTCATTGGCTTTTTGTGCCTCTTTTGCCATTTGAGTTAGTCTGTTTTTAAAGGTGCTATTTCTCCAGCATTTTGGGGGGTTTCCTTTAGCAAGCTGTTGATGCATTTTTCATGTTTTGCTTGCATCACTCTCATTTCTTTTCCCAATTTTTGAACTACTTCTCTTATTTGACTTTTCACAATCCTTTTTGAGCTCTTCCATGGTCTGAGACAATTTCATATTTTTCTACATCTTTGGATGCAGGAGGCTTGACCTTGCTATTCTCCTTTGGTTGTATGCTTTGACCTTCCCCTGGTTGCATGCTTTGATCTTCCTCATCAAAAGAAAATACATTTGCATGAAGAAAGTAACCTTTAATAGTCTTATTTTCCCCCCTTTTGGTCATTTCCCCAGCCAATTATTTGACTCCTGAACTCTTTGTCAAGTGGTGTGTATACTACCCCAGGTTTCAGAGTTTTTGTGCAGCTGTTTTCAGAGATAGCTCTAGGGACCTGTAAGTTCTCAGTACCTCCAAAGTGGTATAATCAAGGGTGAGGTGTTTCCTCCCCTCCTGGCCTGCTGTCTGTCATGTGTCATGTACTGTTTTCTGTCTGGGAACTGTGACTAGAATTCCCTCTCCACAGCTGCCACCTGCTCCACCATGTCAGCTCCCCTCCTTACCCCAGGACCACCACTCAAGACTGCCACCCAGGTCAGATGATTGATTCCACTGTTTGTAGGTTGTTAGCTCCAAAAGCAGCTGGCTGCTGCTTGCTGCCCTGAGGCTGGGGCAGGGTCTGAGGTTGGATCAAGCTTCTCTCTCATCCAGGTGACAGAACTTTTCCTCTGACTTTTGAGAAGTCTGGAAATTGAAGCACAGAGATTTAATACCCTGAGGCCTGTTCCAGTCCTGTTTGTGAAAATTTTACCTCATAGATATCACTAAAACTTTGTAAGGTTATACCTTTGACTGGAATATGGCTACAAAAGTTTGCATTTGCTCAAAAGAAACAGGAAAGGTGGGGTGTTATGGAGTTGAGAGGTATGTAAGAAAAAGAAGACACAAGCGAACTTCTAGGAGACAGAATGAAGACATATTGTGGATCAATAGATATAGAAAGAAGCAGTATTGTCATCAGAGTATACTGAAAGCACTTAGCATGGAAATAAATGGTAAGTTCACGATACTGATTATGAGCCTAACAGTGGCTGATACCAACAGTGAAAAGGAATGTTAATTGTTCAGACATCTGTTAGAGTTCTTAGATTAGCAGATCAGCTAATCACTTCTTCATTTGACTTAACAATTTCATTTTTCAAATAGTAGAGGTGAAAAAAGTGATTATTTTATGATGTTTGCTTTTCACCAGCAGGGATGACCTAGCTGCTTAGATGGAAGTGATGAAAACTTTTGGGAAAATCAACCATTCCATCGTAGAATTTGTAATGGAGAAGAGAAAAACTGGGTTGAGTATGACATACAGCCTTGAATTGGGAGAATAATTTCAAAGGGCTCAGAGAAAGAAAAGGAGTCTTGCCTATACATACACATACATATATAAATGCCTATATGTATATATGTGTGTATGTGTATACATGCATATATGTATATACTTATACATATATCCTCATGGGATATACACATGATATGTACTCATTCATATATTAGGGACACATCCATTTCCCTTAAGTAGATTCTTTTAAATCTGGTTGCTAACCATTTATTAGTAAACATCTGTGTGTATGTATGTACGTGTGTGTGTACATACATGCATAGATATGTATATTTTCAATTTATCACTTGGTTATATACTGTCCTTTCTTTTGTGTATATAATATGATGATGATAATAATAGCTCCCATTGGTTTGTATGCATACATAAGCAAGGGAGTTGATCTAGCATAGTAGAGAGTGGTTAGCTTTGCAATAAAGAAGACTGAGGTTCAAGTACTGCCTCTGATACAATTCATTTACCTGACCATGGGTAAATGAAAACTTCTCCCATTCCTAGGCAACTTTCTCTATAACTGTAAATTGCCACTGTAGAGGGAATTTCCATATTAGCTGTTTCCCACATCCACAAAATCACATATAGAAGACATGGATATGTGTCTCTAATCTATACACATGCACATATATATTACAGATATATTATATGTATATATGTATATATACACACATATATGTGTGCATATGTTTATATGCTTCTACATATATGTATGTGCATACAGGTATATAGCGTAGCTGTAGTATTTAAGTATTTAAATACAAAGAATATTATTATGCCATCAAATAGATGATCAAAGTTTTCACAGGGAAATAGGTATTAAATTGAAACTTAGGGGATGGTTAATATGGAGACAATGGAAGAAAACCTTCCAAGTAAGGAGTTCAATTTGGAATTTGTATCACCAAATAGTGGAAAATAAAGTATTGAAATAAGTGCTAATAAGTTTTGTTTTCCTCACAGTGACTGAGTGTAGTGGCAATGCGATATCCCAGCACAATTCTGAATCGAGAAATATCACAGACTCTCCATACGGAAGGCAGAACTAAAACATTTATTCAGACACCAGAAAGTCAAATCCATTGCAGTAACAAAAATCTATACACAATACCAATGCAGAGGAGGACACCATCCTCAAGCCTTCCCCTTGCTGGACTTCCAATAAATCACAAAAAAGCTCTTTCACTTACTCTAATCAGCCACCTGCATCCTTCCTAGTTCTGACTGCTCTCATGACTCACTTCCTCTCACCTCTGCTCTAGCTTCACCTCTTCCTGTTCTACTCATTCAGCAAACTCTTCCCACCATAGGCTCCATGTTACTCAGGCTTCCATGTGTTCCAGACAGGCCACCTGGGCCTATTTATGAATATAAAAGATCTCTCTATTTAAATTACCATGACACTGAGTAATTGACAAATTACCTTGGAAAATTACACAATATAATGAAATAATATTAGAGTTATATAATATCTATTCATGTGTGTTGGTTGGTTGCTGTCCATCTTTGAAGAGGACTAAAATGACATCACCATGATAAAGTGAAATTTCAGTGTATCCAGCCATGGCTGATCAGAGCAATGTGAGCTTGGAATGCTCTACCACAGGTTGGGCACAAATCATCTGTGTGAATATTTGGGGTAGATATCCCAAATTTGTGCATCCTGCATTTACTTTGTGCTGTCTCAATTCTGCTTTCCTCAAAGAGCACAGCACCCTTTCTGATGTGGGCATGCCATGCTGAGCAGTCCTGTGCCAACATTTCCCATGTTGCACAGTCAAATCCAAAGTTCTTGAGAGAGACCTTGAAAGTGTCCTTGTATTGTTTCTTCTGACCACCATGTGATCCTGCCCCATGAGAGTTCTCCATAAAATAGTCTTTTTTAGTAAGCGTAAATTTTGCATTCAAACAATGTGGCCAGCCCATCAGAGTTGCACTCTCTGAAGCATGGTTTGAATGCCTGGCAGTTCAGTTTGAGCAAGGACTTCGTGTCTGGTACCTTATCCTTCCAGGTCTTCATGCATGTGTGTGCACACATATGCAGAGTCATGTTGATTATTATTTAACAACTGTTTGGGGGCCAAAATTGCAAATGACATACTTAAATTTATTCTGCATTCTTAACATTATCTCCACCACTTTTAAAATTTCAATCAACAAAGCAAATACATCAGGCTCTGATTTGAAACATTTGAGTATTTCCAAAGTGGAAATACTATACTCAAAATTTAAAAATCAGGGAGAAATAGTTAGAGTTGAATCTAGCAACCCTTAATATATGCCAGTTGATAAGGTTTACTTTCACCTGATTATTAACACAAGGAATTACATTGGTGTGTAGTTAGTAACAAAGAAATTCTAGTCAGATATCACGTGCTTAGAATATGAAGCTTGTTTGTAACTCATTTTGAAATTGTTATTTCTGAGATATAAAAGAGTAACATCTGTTCTCAAATTAGAATGGAGCACTAAACAACAGTAAAACAGATTTTTCCCCAAGAGTCATAATGTGGGATATTTTTATATAATTTTAAAATTTATGACATCTGTAATATATACACATAACATACATACATACTTCCACACATATGTGTATGTACGTATATAAATATGTTCCAATTAGTTATATTTTCCAAAGAACCTTTAGATTCTCCCTCTCTGTGGGCACAGTGAGGTGGCCCAGTGGATCGAGTGCCTGAAATCATGAAGGGTCATTTTCCCAAACTCAAATATTACCTCAGATATTTACTAGCTGTGTGACCTTGGATAAGCAACTTAACACTGCTTATGTTTCCTCGATTGTAAAATGAGCAGGAGAAGGAAACAACAAATCACTCCAGTATCTTTGCCAAGGAAACCTCACATGGGATCATTCTGACATGACTGAACACAGAAATTCTATTGCTGTTCTCTCAGTACAACCATCCAAGATAACTCTGAAAGACATGACGAAATATGTTATCTATTCTCAGACAGCGAACTGATGATGTCTGAATAAAGACTAAAACATACTTTTTTTACTTTATTTTTGGAGTTTTTTGGTCTATATTTTCTTTCACATGACAATTATGGATATGTTTGTCATGACTCCACATATATAACCTATATTGAATTACTTTCCTTCTCAAGGTGGGGGAGGGTTAGGAGGGAAGGAGAGAGAATTTTGAACTCAAGGTTTTAAAAAATGAATGTTTCCTTTGACCTAGCAATACCACTTCTAGATCTATGTCCCAAACAGATCATAAAAATGGGAAAAGGATCCACATGTATAAAAATATTTATAGCAGTTCTTTTTATAGTTACCAAGAACTGGAATTGAAGGGATGCCCATCAACTAGGGAATGGCTGAATAAGTTGTGCTATATGAATGTAATGGAATACTATTGTGCTATAAGAAATGATGAACAGGCTGACTTCAGAAAAACCTGGAAAGACTTATATGAACTGATGTTGAGTGAAAGGAGCAGAACCAGGAGAATATCATACACAATATCAGCCACATTATGTAATGAATGACTTTAATAGACTTAATTCTTCTCAGCAATGCAAGGACCTAAAATAATTCCAAAAGACTCATGATGGAAAATGCCATCCACATCCAGAGAAAGAAATATGGGAATGCAAATCGAAGCATACTGTTTGTCCTCTTTGTTTTGTTTTGTTTTGTTTTTTCTTTCTCTTGATTCCTCTCATTCATTCTAATTCTTCTTTACAATATGACTAATGTGAAAATCTGCTTAATAATAATGTGTATGTAGAGCCTACATCAAACTGCACTCTGTCTTGGGGAAGGGTGAAGGGGGAGAGGAGGGAGGTGGAGAAAATTTAAAACTTATGGAAGTGAATATTGAAAACTAAAAACTAATAAATTAATTTATTTAAAAAAACTTGATTGTTAAAAGTGGTTTTTACATGTAACTGGAGAAAAATAAAATTCTAAGTAAAATCAATAACCCTCTCACTAATTTTTTTTTCATTTTGAGCATTTATACCTGAGGATTCAACAAATGCTACAGACTGATACTTGTTGGATTGTTTTGTTGATTGTCTAAACTCAGAAACTCATGGGGAAAATGTTAATAATGCAGTTTAAGTTTAACAGTCTGTCTTATGTGCATTTTGAAACTCTAATTGTTAACCCCTTACTAGCATACCCCTGCATGAAGCAAATTGTTCTGGGCATGTGGGAAGCTAGCTCTTTGATGGTCATATGCTCTTATGCTATGTGCTTCTGGTCCTACAGTGTCTAGCATTGAGAGATCCAAGTTTTATGTTTTCATTTCCTACTTCTAATCAGGCCTTGTATCCAGGTGCTAGCTTTGATTTTTCTTTCTTGCCCTCTGAATTGATATGATCGTAAATTTAGAATTAAAAGAAACCTTGAATATCTTGTAGGTCAACCCCCTCATTCTATAAATGAGGAAACTGAGGTCCATAGGAGGTGAATTCCCAGGTTCAGTAATAATAAACCTTTATTTGCAAAATGCTTTACAAATATCATGGGCTATTCACAATAATCCATAGAAATAAGTGCTACTATTATCCTTATTTTACTAATAAGGAAACTGAGGCAGATAGAGATTAAAAGAGTGGCCCATAGTCACACAGTTAGTAGACCTCTGAGGTAAGGTTTGGATTCAGCCTTCCTGACTTCAGGTCTAGTACTCACTGCACCTCCCAGCTGGGGAGGGGTGTGGGGTGAGGGAGGTTAAGGAAATAGAAGGGAAAATATTATCTCCTCAGCACCGCTGCTTCATTTGAAATTGTCTTTCATGTTAAGCTCAACTCCTTAATTCTGAGAGAAATTATTTCATAATAACCAATTATCAAATTAAGGTTAAGAGCTTTTTCTCTTTATCTCCTCCAGTGACGAGAGCCTATAGATCAGTCAGCCAGTCTCATGATGTTCTCATCAGCGACAGTCTTCTTTTACCCAAATGCAATAAAACTTCATGGATGCCTTCTTCCAGCAAATATTGGCACTTAATAGACTATGTGATTGTAAGGAGAAGAGATAGACAGGATGTGATGAAGGGAATGTGTGGCACAGAGTGGAACACTGATCATAGGGAACAGTTCATTGCTAGCATGAAGGGAAGGTTGAGCCAACTCACAGTTGGCAACAATGGAGCAGAAAAGGAGTGGGTAGATGTCAGAGATTTGGCTTATAGCACCACATTTGCTCATCTGGCTCAGAACACTCACAAACATCAAGACTAGTTTGATGAAAATGATGGGGAAATTCAGAAGCTGCTAAATGAAAAAAGAGAACTCCATAGGGTTTTCCAGCATGATAGTTCATTCACCTCTAAGAACATAACATTTAATTCTATCAAAAGTAAAGTACAAGCAAAGCTTAGAGAGATGTAGGATTCTTGTCTCAGTAAGAAGGCAGATGAAAATTCAGTTTTGTGCTGATAGTAACAATCCAAAGCACTTTTATAATACCCTGAAGGCTATTTATGGGCCAAATCCTATGGTGCATCTCTGCTACTCAATGCTGATGGAGCCACTTGATTAATGATAAATATATGACTAGAGAGATGGACTGAACACTTCCATGGTGTTCTCAACAAATCATCATCAGTCAATGCTGAGAACACTGACCCTGTACCTCAGGTTGAAGTCAGTCCCTCCCTGGCTGTAGTTCCAACTGAAGAAAAGGTTTTGAATACTATTAGTCTCCTTTCATGTGCCAAATCACCTGGTATTAATTCTATTCCAGCTGATATTTACAAGACATTGCTCATACAGAAGCTGACTGAAATTTTGTGGCTATCCCCCAGGAGTTCAAGGATGCCTCCATTGTCCATCTGTATAAAGGTAAAGGAGATAGACTCTCCTGTGACAATCACAGGGGCATCTCTCTGTTAATCATTGCTGGCAAGATTCTTGCCAGAGTCCTCCTTAATAGGCTGATCCTTCCTCTGGAAGATGGTCATATACCTGACAGCCAATGTGGCTTCAGAAAGGATGGAGGAATTGTTGATATAGTGTCTGTTGCTTGAAAAGTCCAGGAGAATGCCAGGAGCAGGACAGAGGTCTGTACCCAACGTTTGTAGATCTGGCCAAGGACTTTGACACTGTTAGTTGTGAGGGTTTATGGAAAATTTTGTCAAAATTTGGCTGCCCAGAGAAGTGCACCAGCACTGTACATCATTTTCATGAGGGCATGCTTGCCTGGGTTTTGGATGATGGTTGATATTCTTGTGCTTTCCCAGTCACCAATAGAGTGAAACAAGACTGTGTGCTTGCTCCCATGCTTTTTTAGAATGATGTTTTCAACCATGTTGTCAAATGCTTTTTTTGAAGATGAGCATGGCATCAAGGTTAGTTATTGCACAGATGGTAAATACTTCAACTTCAAAAGGCTACAAGCCAAGACCAAAGGGGAGGGAGTGTTGGTGCATGATTTTCGGTTTGTAGGTAATTGTGCACTCAATGCAGCATCTGAAGCTGAGATGCAACAAAGTATATTTTGGTTCTCTGCTGCTTGTGATAATTTTGGCCTAACAATTAACACCAAGAAAACAGAAGTGCTCCATTAGCCACCACTATACCATTCACATGTGGAATCATTGGTTACAGCAAATGGAGAAGTTTTGAATGCTGTGGATAAGTTCACTTACCTTCATAATGTACTTTCCAGGGATGTACAAATTGATAAGAAGTTTGATGCACACATTGCAGCAGCTAGCTCAGTGTTTGGGAAGCTCTAAAGGAAAATATGGAAGAGAAGAGATATTAGACTGACTACCAAACTGAAAATCTACAGTGCAGTTGTGCTGACCTCGTTGTATGACTGTGAAACCTTGACAGTGCCTGACTTGTGGTAAAATATTCCCAGTTCATATTGGTCTGATCAGTCACAGTCAGATGTGCTGAAACCTGAGTCTACAATAGTGATGTCATTTTGGTTCTCTTGAAGAACGAAGCATAACAACCAACCAACTTTGAAGGACAAGGCTGATCTTCAGAGAAACTACTTCAAAATCCTGGTCCAGACTGCACCCAACTAGAAGAATTTATTTCTGTTTAGAGTGTAAATAGAATCTAATCTAGGCGAATTTCAACCCTAAAGCACCTATGCCCTTGCACCCCTCCATTGGAATTTAAAATGACTCAATCCAGGAAGAAAAAAATCAGACTCAGTGGTTTGGGTAGAGATGAATTCCTTTGTCCAGATTGCTGGGAGTGGGAGGAGCTGAACACCCCACCTCCTCATTTAAATATGTACCCTCTCATTAATTTTTCACCAATCAGGGTTGATTTCTCCTTTCTGGGACACTCCCTTTAAAAAAAATATTTAAGGCTTTCAGTGTCTCCATTAGTTGTCTTTGGCCACCTAGAGAGTCTGCTATCAATTTACTGATTATTGCTAGCCTAATTAATAAGTTATTAATTACCCAGAAACTCTGTCACAAACTTTTCATTCATTTCAATTTTTTAAGTTAATCTCCTTAGTTCATTGTCTTTGTTACCCATCCTCTAGGTATGAAGGTCCAGCCTGTAAACTTTTTTTCTATTCATTGTCTCCTGTGAAGTCCAGAATATTTCTACTTTATTCTTTATTTTATTACCCTTGCTGAAGACAAGTTCCAGCTTTATCCATAATGGTTATACCCTCATATATACAAACATCTCATTCTGAACCCTTCAATCGCTTTTCACTTTCATCAACCCACAGGATTTGAAGGGACACAGGAAAATATAAGAATACGGCTGAAAGGATGGGAAGATGACCTGCTCTGGTACTTAGAATTCTCTCTCCTGCCACAAGCCATCTCCCTAGGCCTGAAAAACATTACCCCTTCATCTCTCATTCTCAGAATATTTCTTTACCTTCGTGGTTCAGGTTGTTATTTGTCCAATGAAACTTTCCCTATTTTCTCTAGGATCTAGGAGCAACAGTCATAGCTTAAAATACTTTCCTGTTCCCTACCTTGTCACTGGTCTCCCCTGTATCCTAGGGATATGAAACTTGTCTTCTAACCAGCAACTCTTTTTCCCCCCACACATTTACCTCAGGGTTTCCAGGGTCCATTGGTCCTGGGCTCTTTCTTGGTACCAGTTACCCAGAAATCTCTGGGAAGTTACAAATACAGATTGATACTTCTTTGGATCTTTTCAATGACTTTGTCTCTCAAAGATCTCTTAAATTAACAAGGATCATACTGCCCTCCATAAACTCAACCTCCCCTCCCCTTCCACATACAAAACACTGGGAGTTAGTAAGTGGCCTTTTTCTTTCTCTTTCTCTCTCTGGTATGACTCTTTTCTCTCTCTCTCTCTCTCTCTCTCTCTCTCTCTCTCTCTCTCTCTCTTTCTCTCTCTCTCTCTCTCTCTCTCTCTCTCTCTTTCTCTCTCTTTTTCTCTCTCTCCTCTGTGTCTCTGTCTCTATCTCTGCCTCTTTCCTCTCTGCGTGTCTGTCTCTGCCTCTCCAAACAACCTCATATTTATTTAGCTTGTACATTCATTCTGAAAGCACTCCCTGTCAGGCATCTGACTCAGCTGACCTCAGCTTATTACTTTAGATTGCTAGTCCTTTAAGGGATGGAGGAAGGGAAGGGATTCTTTTGGATGGATGGAGAGAGCAGAGGGAAATGTTCATTCTCTTGATACTTGCTAGTCCCTATTAAAGAGCCAAGCAACACCCTGGGTGATCAGCAATTGAAGGCTGTTGTCTCATTAATTAGCATGGAAGGTTTCAGATGGGATGGCTCTCTTGCTTTGAAGAAGGTGAAGTAAGGTAAGTAGGTCAAATTGTCTGAATGTCCAGTGTTTACAGATTCTTTTCTCTTGTATAAGTTGCTTCTGTGTATATTTGATACAGTTCAGTGTTTTGAAATTGGTTTCAGGCTTGTTGACAGCTAAGATTTCGTGCTGAAGTCCAGGAGCACAAACAGAACTGCTTGTTCCTGTTCCTAAATGTGCCTGATCATGCCTGTCTTGCCTCTGACCTTGCTGTCAGAATTCTGTGCAGGGACTTTTGAATGGCATTGATGATTTATATAATTTTTTTTTTTTTTTGCAATAAGAAGGACCGCTATGCTCACATAGTGTATGGAGTGCTGGACTTGACCAGGCAAGTCATTTCAACTCTCTGAAGTTCTCTTTTCTTATCTATAAAATAGGGTTAATAAGACCTGCAGAACTACTCTTCCTTACAAGATTGTTTTAGGACTCAAATGAAATACTGGATGTGAAGCATATTGCAAACTATCTGGCTGTTTGAAAATTTTCTCCTTGACTTAGAAGCTTTGGAATTTGGGTTTTGTATTCCTGTGAATTTTCATTTTGGGATCTCTTTTAGGAAGTGATCAGTGAACTGACTTTCCATTTTACTGCCTGGTTCTAGAATATCAGGGCAGTTTTCCTTGATAATTTCTTGAAAGATAAGATCTAGGCTCTTTTCTTGATGATGGTTTTCAGGTAGTTCAATATTTTTTTTTCTTTAACAAATTTTTATGCCTCTTTTCCCATTTGATCAAGGCTGTTTTAGAAAGCATTCTTCTCCTCATTGACTTTGTGTACCTCTTTTACCATTTGCTTTGTCTGTAATTAAGGTGTTCTTTTCTTCAGTATTTTTTGTATCTCCTTTACCAATCTGTTTATTTGTTTTTCATGGTTTTGTTGCATCACTCTCAATTCCCTTCCCATTTTTTTCTCTATTTCTCTTACTTGATTTTCAAAATTCTTTTTGAGTTCTTCAATGGGCTGAGACCAATTCACATTTTTGGATTGGAGGCTTTGAATGTAGGAGCTTTGAGTTTATTTCTTCTGCGTGTGTGTTTTGACCTTTGTCACTATAATAACTTTCTATGGTCAGAACGTTTTTTTTTCTGTTGTTCACTCATTTTCCCAGTCTATTACTTGTCTTTAAACACTTTGTTAAAGTAGTGCTCTAGTTCCAGGGTAGAGGGAGCAGTATCCCCAAGCTTCAGGAGTTTTGTGCAGCTGTTTTCAGAGATACTTCCAGGGTTCTGTAAGTTTTCAGTTTTTCTAAGGTGGTATGACTTAAAGAGAGTTGTTTACTCCTCTCTTGCCCTGTTCGCTGTTCTGTGAGTGACCACAAGTACTCTTTTTTATCCTGGAATTGTGAGGAGTGTCCACAGTAAAGTGAAGTCACAAGCTCTGGTGTGCTAGGGCTCTTCCTCACACTGAGACTAACACCTAGGACTCTAATCTGGATCTCAGGGATGGGTAAAGCAACAGATTATTTTAATAGCAGCAAAGGGATCCCTATAATCTCCTTCTGACCAGTTGTTTGATCCCCTTATGTTCTGTGAGCTGAAAGCTCTGAAAACTGCCACAGCTACCACTGATTCAGTCACCCTAAGGTGTATCCCTGGTTTGCTGAGGCCAGGGCTGTTTTTTTTTTTTTTTTTTATTCTTTTAAAGAAATATTTATTTTTAGTTTTCAATGACACTTCCACAAGATTTTGAGTTCTAATTTTTTTCCCCATCTCTCCCCTCTGCCCACCCCAAGACAATGTGCATTCTGATTACCACTTCCCCCAATCTGTCTTCCCTTCTATCATACTCCTCCCTTCTCTTATCCCCTTCCCCTCTATTTTCCTCTAGGTTAAGATAGATTTCCGTACCTCAATGCCTGTATATCTTATTTCCCTGTTGCGTGTAAAAATAATCTTTAACATTCATTTTTAAAACTTTGAATTCTGACTACTCTCCTTTCCTCCCTCCCCACCCATCTCCACTGAGAAGGCAAGCAATTCAATATAGATTATACATTTGTAGTGATGCAAAGCACTTTCACAACAGTCATACTGTGAAAAACTAACTATACGTCCCTCCATCCTGTCCTACCCCCCATTTATTCTATTCTCTCTTTTGATCCTATCCCTCCTCAACAATGTTTACTTCTAATTAACTCCTTCTCTTATTTACCCTCCCTTCTATTATCCCCCCTGCTTGCTACTTGTCCCTTTCCCCCCTACTTTCCTGTATTGTAAGATAGATTTTCATACTAACTTGAGTGTGTATGATATTCCCTCCTTAAGCCAAATGGGATAAGAATAAAATTCACTCTTTCTCTCTGACCTCCCCCCTTCTCCCTTTCAATAGAAGTTTTTTCTTGCCTCTTTTATGTGAGATAATTTGCCCCATTCTGTTTCTCCCTTTCTCCTTCCAATATATCCCTCTCTCATCCCTTAATTTTGTGCTTTTTCATCCCTACCTATTCAACTCAACCTATGCCCTCTGTCTATATATATAAAATCCCTCCAACTACCCAAATACTGAGAAAAGTTTCAAGAGTTATAAATATGATCTTTCTATATAGGAATGTAAACAGTTTAGCATTAGTAAGTGCCTTATGATTTATCTTTCCTGTTTACCTAATCATGCTTCTCTTGATTCTTGTGTTGGAGAGTCAAATTTTCTATTCAGCTCTGGTCATTTCATCAAGAATGCTTGAAGGTGCTCTATTTCATTGAATAACCCATTTTTTCCCTGAAGTTTTATGCTATACTTTTGCTGGGTAGATTATTCTTGGTTTTAATCCTACCTCTTTTGACTTCTGGAATATTATATTCCAAGCCATTCAGTCCCTTAATGTAGAAGCTGCTAGGTCTTGTGCCATCCTGACTGTACTTCCACAATACTCAAATTGTTTATTTCTGGCTTCTTGCAATATTTTCTCCCTGATAATTTCTTGAAAGATGATGTCTAGGCTGTTTTGTTGATCATGGTTTTCATGTAGCCCAGTAATTTTTAAAATTGTCTCTCCTGGATCTGTTTTCCAGGTCAGTTGTTTTTCCAATGAAGTATTTCACAATTTGCTATTTTTTCATTTCTTTGGTGTTGTTTTATAATTTCTTAATTTTTCATAAAGTTGTTAGCTTCCATCCACTCCATTCCAATCATTAAGGTATTATTGTCTTAATGAGCTTTTGGATCTCCTTTTCCATCTGACAAATTTTGTTTTTTAGGGCATTCTTCCCCTCATTGGCTTTTTGGATCTCTTTTGTCATTTGGGTTCATCCATTTTTTAAAATCCTATTTTTGGGGTCTCTTTTGGCAAACAGTTGACTTGTTTTTAATGATTTTCTTGCATGGTTCTCATTCCTCTTCCCAATTTTTGCTGTACTTCTCTTACTTGATTTTTCAAAATCTTTTTGATGTCTTCTATATCCTAAGGTCAATAAATATTCTTCTTGGAGGCTTTGGAAATAGGAGCTTTGATTTTGTTGTCTTCTGTTTGGATGCTTTGGTCTTCCTTTACACCAAAATAAGATTGTACATTCTATAATCTGATTCGTTTTCTGGTTTTTGCTCATTTCCCCAGCCATTTACTTGACTTTTGAGTCTTTGTCAAGGTAGTTCTCTGCTTCCAGTGGGGCTGGGGGGTGTGCTGTCAGCTTCTGGATCCCCCCACAGTCTGTGGACTTAGAGCTCCAGAAACAGTTGGTGCCACTGCCACTCCCCGCGCCCCTGCTGCTGCCACTGCTGTGGTTGCTGTGGGCTCTTCCTTCCCTTCCCCCCCCAACCACTCTACTTGTTCACACAGGTCCCACAGGTTTTTCCCATTGACCTTCAAATTTGTCCTCAGCATTTTAGGGTCATGAAGGTTGGAACCACCACAGGTGCCCAAGATTCAGTCTCTTCAATGCCTGCTCGGGTGCTGTCTGGCCTGGCCCACACTGGACTATGCTCTGCTCCCAGTGTGATGTGCTGGACACTTCCTGTGACTTTCCAGGCTGTCTTTCACTGGAGATTTGTTCCACTTCATCATTCTGTGGGTTCTGCAACTCCAGAATTTTTTTTATAGGTATTTGACCGAGTTTGCTGGGAGAGCACTAGTAGTCCACGCTGTTACACTGCCATCTTGGCTCTGCCACTCCCACCCCAGGGTCAGGGCTATGCTGATATGACCTGTGCTGGACTGTGTTCCACTCTTACCCAGATGTGATAAGTCTTCCTGTTGACCTTCTACGTTGTGTTTGGCATCTGTGGGCTGAGAGGTCTAGAAACTTCTACTGTTGCCATTGAGTGGTAGGGGAAGCATCTTGTTTTATCTTGGTGACTTTTTCTTTGGTTTTATAAGACAGGATCACTTTTCTCTTATTAGAAGAAAACTAGAAATGGATATTCTATGGAAGTTGGGGAAAAATTCTGAATTAGTGCTATTTATTATGTTAAACAGGCTTATTAATCTGGGGTCCGTGCATTCTTTAAAAAAATTCTGATAACTATTTCAGTATCACAATTTTCTTTGTAACCTTATGAATTTTGTGTGTGAATAAATATTATTCTGAGAAGGAATTAATAGGCTTCACCAGACTGCCAAAGAGGCACAGATACACACACACACACACAGTATTAAAAACCATTAAGATCAACCCTTAATTCACACTAGAGTCCTCCTTTAATATTGTTTAATTATAACAGTAAGTAGCATTTTTATAACACAAAAGACAACTTGTAATGTAGGTGTTATTATTCTTATTTTACTGAGGAGGAAATAGAGGCACAGAGAGATCTTTCCAGGATCACAGAGATAGTAAATGCCTGAGGAAAAAAAAATGAATTTAAATATTTCTATTTCCAAGTTCAATGCTCTGTCCATTGAGTGGCCTAGCTTGACTTAGATATGAGACTTTTTTCCTATTTCAGAAACTTAATACCTTTCAAATTGCTCTAATTAAGCCCTGGGTGA
Organism: Notamacropus eugenii; assembly: GCF_028372415.1. Taxonomy (NCBI): domain Eukaryota; kingdom Metazoa; phylum Chordata; class Mammalia; order Diprotodontia; family Macropodidae; genus Notamacropus; species Notamacropus eugenii. The sequence continues at coordinate 280,694,020 of NC_092873.1, forward strand.
CCAGAATTTTACTTTCTAGTGAACCTATATTAGATTATTCAGTATATTTTCATTCTTCCATCTACCCCTTCCCCCTGCCTTCTCCCAAGCTGAGCTCCACAAAACACACAGGGCTTTTTAGTTTATTAGCAAATGTCATATGGAGAAGAAACTATTCCAACTACTGCAAATCACAAACAAAATAGGAAAGGTACTTCAGAAGTATAATCTAAGGATTTTGAGAAACTTGTTTAGTTTAGGACAACTGCTTTCTGGTAGGTTCTTGTATAAGAATCAGATGGTTTAGAACAATAGGCATTCTGAACACAGACTCCTTTTTATTTAATCAGTTTTTCAGGGCCTTATAAGAGCTCACAAGTGTGTATGTGTGTACATGTATGTACGTATGCATGCATGCATTCATGCACATGTATATATGAGAATCGTCAGAGCTTTAGCAGCCACTCACAGAATAGATCCTAATACTAATATGTAAGGAAACTTTGACCTGCTCCATTTTTTCTGACATGGGACCTGTTTGCCCCTTCTTAGAAAGCCTGGAGATCCTATGGTCGTGGGTGCTCACCATATTAATTATCAGACACTGGATTGGTTTTAGTCTTATGGCAGCTCAGAACCTCCAAACTCAAGCAATACCCCATCCTCAGATGGGGTGTAGTAGGGGTTACAGGTATATGCCAACAAACCTGACTATGTTGTGCATATTTAGTAATAAATAATTAGATGTGAAATATCTTAGCATCTATCTGCCCCTGAGCTTGCAGGACTAGAGATAAGAAAAGTTGAGTTTGACTATTTATTTAGACACTTGCTGTGTAATCCTGGACAAGTCATGTAACTCCTAGCATCTTCATTTTTCTAAACTGTAAAATGAGGATAATAAGAGCACAAAGTTGTGAGGATCAAATGAGGTAATACACAAAGTGTTTTGCAAGTCTTAAGGGACTAAATAAATGCTAGCTATCATCATCATCATTGTTGTTTCATTAAAATGCGATTTCAAATTCTTTAAGGGTGCTGACCTTTGTTGGTATCTTCCCGCTCCTCCCCTACCCAACCTTAGATGGAATCCTTTGTTCCTATACTCAATTTTCCCTTTATCCCTTTAACAGAGTTCCCCTTTCCTTTTTACTGAGAGCAAGCTATGGTTGAAATTATGCTGGATTTGAGGTCAGAGGAACTAGGTGTGAACCCTGGCTCTGACACTTTTTGACTCTATTGTCTTGAGCAAATCACTCAACCTCTGGCATCTCAGTTTCCTTATCTGAAGCTATCAGATCTTCCAGCTGTACCATCTTTGTCTTCCTTACCTAAGGAGATGTAGTGACAATGTGATATTCACAGCACCTATAGTGACTATGAATATGTCAACACAGTTCTGAATCACTAACTGTAACAGACTCTCCACATGAAAGACAAAACCAAAACATTTATTCAGACACCAGAAAGCCAAATCCATCATAGCAACAAAGAAGTCTATACACATTATCAGGCCTTCCCACAAGCAAGCACTCACAGTCAGCTGCCTGCTTCCTCTGTCCTTCCCAGCTCTGACTAGTCTGACCAACTTCCTCTCAGCTTGGCTCCAGCTCCTGCCCTTCCTGTTCCACCTTTTCAGCAAACTCCTCCCACTACAGGCTTCATGTCACCCAAACTCATGTGATTTAGGGTTCCATGTGACTTAAGTGGGTCATATAGGTATATTCTGGTGCAGGCTCTACCCTTTACTGCTAGCATGACCTGGGGCAGTCATTTAACCTCTATGAGCCTTGATTTTTTCATCTGGAAACTGAAGGGGTTTGGACTTAAATGATTTTGAATGTCCCTTCTTTTCTATTCTAGTAAGAGACAGTGGCTTAATTGTTTCGAAAAGCTCATTGTGGTTTATCAGAAACTGTGAGGTATAAAAAATATTAGAGAGGAAGGGTCTAGAGTCAGGGATGGGGAACCTGTTGCCTTAAGGCCGCATTTGGCTTTCTAGGTCCTTAATTGCAGTCTTGTGATTGAATCCAAATTTTACAGAGCAAAAGGCTGTACTTAAGGATCTAGAAGGCCACATGTGGCTTTAAGGCTGCAGGTAACCCAGCCCTGGTCTAGAGCAAGGTTTGCCCACCAGCCCACTTCTTCTTCCCTTTCCTCTCAAACAGAGAGAAATCTCTCAAAGAAATTTCTGGACATCTACAAATACTTCTGAGATGTGCAAAGTTTGGTGAAGTTATGGGGTATGTGGGGGGAAGTAGAAGTGCAGGTTCAGTATATACTATTGTCAAACAGACAGAACTGGGCTCTAGCTTGTGAAAAGGTCAGAGCTGAACTGAGGAGGTTAGACAGCAGCATGGAGAATCAGGCAAAAGTTTAATTTCAAAGTGAGGGAAATAATTTGCAAGCAAGGAGGCAGATTACACACGTGTACTGAGTCTAGTAGGGGGGGAACCCACTTTAGTGTGGCTGAACTTTGATTAATACATTTGTGGCTAGACAAAGAGTCAAACAGTGTAGTGAAGCAACAGTAATAAGTCAAAACAACAATAGTGAGGCAAGGTTGTCTAGTGACAAAAAGTCTATTCATAGCAGGGCTTCATATCTGGGCCTATTGGTGTTTTCCCAAGCTCAGGGGCCATCAGTTGCAGAAAGTGCATGCAAAAGATTGTTGTTATAGTAAGCTCCAGGCACAGTTTGCTTGAAGGACCTTAGCTCTGGAAAACAGGGTTTCTCCCAATATCTTGACATTTCCCCTTTTTGACAGTTGGGAGGGAATCTGAAAGAACCCCCTGCCCTTCTGGTCAATAAAGGAGAGGCAGGTACAAGCCAAGATGCCACAAGAGGCCACTTGGGCCAAGACAGATTGCCCAAGAGGTTAGTTCTTTGAGGGGACTTATCTGTCAAGTGCATCCCAGGTATCATGGCTAGCCATGTTTTGCTTGAAAGAAGAAAAGAGAGAGGGGCCAAGAATGTGGAGAAAGAAAATGCCAACACACTCTTGAATCAGAGGTTTGGTGGTTGGGTACATAAGACAAGGAAAGAGGAAAAAAAACTAGGACAGTATACTTAGCCCGTATTCAGAATCTTGGGATAGCTGTCTCACCTGGATGGTGGCTGCTTCTGGGTTCATGCTGGATGAACCTTGAGGGTTCTGTTGGGAGTCAGGAGCAGGACCTTACTTCAGATGATTGAGGAGTACACACCCACAAGTTTGACACCTGTGGGATTAGTCAAAAGGATTTATACTACCTCAGAGATGTTCCAGTAACAATCTGTTATTTAATAGATTTAGTGTTATATTTGCAAAAACTTCTTGATTTTAAAAATTTGCTAAAAAAGGAAAAAGAAGAACATAGTTATAACAATGTCATATGTAATAACAGAGGGGCAAATTCCCTTAGCTCTGCTTGATTCCAGGCATAAGTTATATTTGGCAAACCATCATGTAGTCACAAGATTTAAAAGCAAGACTCAGGATTAGCCAGGTGGGAATTTTCCTTTTCAAAAAGGAAATAGAACTATGGGATAACAGAGTCAGGAAGATCCTACCTAGGCTGTGTCCAAGGTCATTCCCCCCAATTTTCCCAGGCACAGACATCCACCTTTAGGAGTTCCCAGACTACAGCACATTCCTTTTTCTACTATTGGCTTCATGACAATTCAGACACCTTTTCCTATAATCAAAACTCAAATCATGTAAATTACAATTCCAGTAATTTTTAACTTAAATAGCAAAATTTCACTAACCACAACTTAGTATTTGAATATCTTCGTATCTGATGTTTTCCTGACAGTTAACATTTCATTTGTCCTTTACTTATAAATTAAAACTATCCATATTCTGTGGCAACAGACATAGAGCAAATACCTGATAGCTGAGTCATCATTAATATGTTGAAGTTACATCATTAAACCTTCATATACCCTTTCATAATAGTCAAGATTTTCCATTAACAGTTTTCTATAATATTGTTAACTACTTTATAAGAAAATATATTTTATTAAATATTTGTTCAAATGTTCAAAAATCTATTTTTAGCACATCCTTTTAATAGCCCAATTCATGTATTACTGCATCCAGATTAAAAAATTGCTTCATCTAACAGCATTTCTGTTAAAATAGTCCATCAAAATCCACAATATAAAGAATTTAGGAATATAATAATAACACAAAGGATATCATTTATTTAAGACATGAAACAAAACTTCAGATGACATCAATTGAATTTCCAAACTATTCCATATAAAAAGCATTAATCTTATTACCTTTGGTATCTTAAAACCACTTTAGAGTAATCAGATTTAGAATGATTGCATTCAATTAAAGAAATAAAAATATTATGATGTTTAGCATATGACAGTCATTATATTAATCACTTCACAATCATTACATTATTTTGATCTTTACAATAGCTCTGAGAAGTGGGTACCGTTATTGTTTTTCTCTTTATAGATCAGGAAACTGGAGCAAACAGAGATGAAATAACTTGCATAAGATTACACAGCTAACAAAATTTCTGCATCCAGAGTATAATTCAAGTTTACCTACATTTTTTCCAGAATTTTTAAAAAAACATTTATATTTAGAAATCTGATCTGATATGAGAAGGATTAAGAAGGAGAGAAAGAAGGTCTCTGAACTGGTGGGTCACAGGGAATCTCTGGTTTATACAGTCATTTAAGGAAGAATTAACAAGAGTTTGCTATAAAGTACAAACTGCTAACCTTTTTTTTTCCTTGCTTCACTCTGGAATTACTTCCAAAATAGCATCCTTCCTTCATTGCTCTAGAAAATGAAGCTCTTAATCTTGCCATTTACTTTTAAAACTTTTATAAAATCTAATCCTTATTTTTCTTAAAATAAGCTATACCGATTGGTACCACAAAACTTATTAAGCTACTTAAGAAGAGAGTGAGTTCCTGGAATTACCCTGAAGTCCCAGGAATTCTCCTCTACAATCTTAATAATGATATATCTTCAAACCTCCAAAATATGCTAAAATGTTTTTAGCAGTTCTATAAACTTTGGTTATCTGACTTTTTTTCTTATTACCTAATTTCCTGAGGAAAGCCTAAAGTGGAAGTCAGTCCTGTTTACTAGGAAAGTTACTTCAGCTAAGAAAGTTCACTCATCTTTTGTAGTATTCTGAAGTCTCGGGCTAGAGTCCTTAGAAGTCTTCCTGATTTCATTTTAAATCTTTCAAGGTAATAGAATCAACAGACACTTTACTTGACACAGACGTTTTACGTTTTACAAAGACATAAACACAGACAAAACAACAAAGCAGATAGAAACAGAAAAAAAAAACATATAGTCACAATATATACAAAGGCACACAGTCACAGAGGCATACAGTTTAAACTTTACAGAGGTGTGCAGTTAGAGGGGCATACAGAAAGACAAGAGTCATGAAGTTACAATATTACAGAGGCATGCAATTAAAAAAAACCAAAACAACAGAGGCACATCGAGAGACCAATTAACACAGGAGTGCAGTTTATGAAAGGATGTCCTTACCTGGGTGATCTGAGATGAACTAGATCACCAGAGGGTCCTTGAAGTTTTCCTCACAAAGAATGGTGAATTCAACCAAGATGGCAGCTCTGGATTGGAGCAGAGAGAAGGGAAGAGGACTCACCAGATGAGGAAGGGGTCAGACTTTAGAAATATCAATCTCCAGTGGTGCCTAGTCCATTCCTGCTGGTACCAGAGAGTCCAGTGGCCCAGATCCATGCCCAATTCCACTTCTGATGCCAAGTAATATCAACTGGACTGAACTGGACTCTAGCCTGTGGATGTCTGGAACCCAACAGAGCAGGCCTGAGACAAGAGAGTCAAGAATGAAATAGAAGTTTAATTTAAAAGTGAGGGAAACATCTTGCAAGTAAGGAGGCATATTAGACACATATGCAGGGGACCCTCCCATAGTTGAAGGACCTGCTTTAGTGTGGCTCAAACTTGATTGAAATAATTGTGGCTAGACAAAGAGTCAAACATTGTAGTGTGGCAACAGCAACTACTGTGAGGCACCACAGCAACAAGATATAACAGCAACATTGAGGGAATGTTGTCTAGTGACAATAAGTCTGTTCATAGTAGGGCTTCATGTCTGGGCCTGTTGGTATTTGCCCAAGCTCAGGGAACATCAGTTGCAGAAGGTGATTGCAAAAGATTGTTGTCATACCAAGCTCAGGGCACAGCTTGCTTGCTGGACCTTAATTCTTTGGAAAACAGGGTATCTCCTAATATTTTGACACTATTTAAAAAAAATGTGTAGAAACTGGGAGTTCAAGTAGTGATACTAATAGAGATGAATAGAGCCTGGACTTGGATCTCTAAGACCTGAGTTCAAATTCTGCTTCTTATACTAGCTATGTGACCCTGAGTAAGTCACTTAACCACTGGCAGTCTCAGTTTCCTCATCTGTAAATGGGGATGATAATGGTACCTATCTCACAAGAGTAGTAGGAGGATCAAGTGAGATAATAATTGCAAATTGTATTGCACTATACAAATGCTAACAATTTATTATTCAGTAGTGAAAATGAGAAAAGAGAAAGGGAACAAGAAAAAAATTTATGGCTGGAATGTTAAAATGGTAAAATAAAACACTAAGTAAAACAATTACAATGAGCTCTCTAGGACAACCCAATCATATTACTGAAATGCATTTTCTCAAGGTCCTTGTATGCATCACTTGCTGATCCAGCAGCTAGGTGGTGCAGTGGATAGAGCACCAGTGCAGGAGTCAGGAGAATCTGAGTTCAAATCTCACCTCAGACACTTGACACTCACTAGCTGTGTGACCTTGGGCAAATCACTTAACCCCGATTGCCTCATCCTGGATCATCTCCAGTCATCCTGATGAATATCTGGTCACTCGATTCAGATGGCTCTGGAGGAGAAGTGAGGCTGGTGACCTGCACAGCCCTCCCTCACTTAAAAGAAGTCAAATGCAAGTCATGTCATCATTTCTCTGATGGCATGGTCTTCTTTGGCAATGAAGGATGAACACACAAGCTGATTCAACAACGATGGATTGGTTTTAGCCTTATGGTAGCTTAGAACCCCCAAACTCAAGCAATCCCCAATCTTCTGACTCCCATTGGTAGGGGATACAGGTACATGCCACCAAACCTGACTATGTTGTGCATATATGCATGGGTTTGAAATGCCTTAGTATCTATCTGCCCCCAGAGCTTGCAAGCCTTACACTCAACAACAGCTGAGTTTGAAGTCTTACCCAGAGACTTCCTATGTGACTCTGGGCAAGTCTAGTTCCCTGAAGTTGCTCTTTTAAGTCTTGCATCTGAAGCTCAAGCCAGTCACTATCAAACCCAGATAACTTAGGGGGGGGGCACATGTGGAAGGTGGGAAAAATCTTGGATTTGGAGTCAGAAAACTTTGATTTGAATTCTGGTTTTGCTGCTTAATAGGGGTATGACTTATGCAAATAACTTAACTATTCTGGCCCTCATTTTCCTCACCTATTCGATAGGAGCATTGCTCTACAGGATCACCAAGGATAGCTTGTCATTATAAAGTCATTTCCTTTAAAAGAGAAGATTGTCATCATCCTTCTATAGTTATTACTTTTTAAAATGCCAGTAGGCTTACCAACTACTTTCTTCCTAATAATCATGGGAAGTATATGGAATATTATCCTTGATTTACAGATGAGAAAACAGAATCAGAGAGATGGTAACTCTACTAGAATCAGATAGTTCTTAAGTCATGAAACCAGAGCTTTGACCTTTCTAATGTGTATGTCTAGCAATAGGAATCTCTAAGAGAAAAGGTATGAAAGTCCTAACCACCTTTTTTTTTTTTTTTTTTTTAAAGGCATTTTTTTTTGGTACTGTGTAAGGGGAAGCAAAGTAGGATCTTTTGCTGTTTTTATTTTAGTATAATCAAGTGCCTCTAATTGAATCTTGCCTTTCTCAATCAAGAGTCTTTATAGGGAGTAAAGTACAGGAACAAGAGTTTCTTTAACTAGAAAGAGCTTATGTATTTGTATTGTTAATTATTTTAATGTGATTAAAGATTTTCTCCACCCATTAATGATTCTGTCCTTTGAGGGGAGTTTGATTAGGGAAGATTTGTGGGAAGGCTGAAGCATTTTGTCAATGAGGCACTGATTTTCAAGGGTTGTGATGCCTTCTGCCTCTAAAAAAGGTGTGAATACCCTGAGTTGAGATTTTGCTTTGGGGTTTACTGACTGGAAGTGTTTGTTTGGCCAGAGGAGGATTCTGGGAAGCTGCTAAGGAGCCCTCCAGCTTTGAAAACCCAGATGTTTATGCTTCCCTCTCTGGTAACTATGGTCAGACTGTTGGGGTTCAACTGTCTGTTGAATTCAGGCAGAGGAAGCTATGTCTGTTGATCTTTGATTTCTCTGTATTTTCTTTGAGGTCCAGAATGCTGACACCCCTGAACTAGGTGAATGATATATGTGCTTGGTTAAAGGAGTGATACATGTGCTTGATTAAAGTGATTGTTAACCCTTTAAAAGTTGTCTTTCTTTTATGAATGCAGATCTAAGAATCTTTGATGGCAAGCCTCCCTGTCTATGTTGGGGTACTTACTGATACAGATGGTTGGTTCAATTCAAAGTTCCATCAAACAGTGTGCTAATGTTCCTCTCTTTAGGCAGCCCTTTCATCATTGGCTTTCTCTATCATTTGTCATCTTGGCCCATTTGTTGGATGTGATGTGAAACCTTATAATCATTTTTATTCATATTTCTCTTATTAGTGATTTGGAAAAATATCTCATGGAGATGATAGTAGTTTGCAATTTGTCTTTTGAGAATTGTTTGTTCATATCTACTCAATCATTCTTCACTTCAATGACTAAATTTTCAGACAATTTTTCATAAATCTTAAAACAAAAATATCTTTAAAGGTACAGATTGAACTGGATGGTCAGATGGCTTCTAAAGTTTGTTCTAAGAAATTTAAGGGAAACTATTTAGATATCTGTGTTAGTAATTTGAAATAAGAATATGATCTTTTCATGAAATTTATGTACATTCAGTTTTGTAATAATCTCAGAGATCTGGATGAAGAACTATGTAAGAGTGAAGTAATTTTTGTAAAAAATACAGGATTGAATTATTTTCTCAACAGAGGGATCATAATGTCAGCATTTATATTGACTTTTATTTTTCTTCTGTGATTAAAGGTTCTTACAAATGACATCTGATGCTAATTAAATAGCAGCTGGATCAATATTGTCAGCATAAATATAAATACCCAGGTGTTTGATATGTTTAAAATTCTCCACATAAGAAAAATACTAAGTCCTTAAAGGTTATCTGTGGTTAAAGTCCTGGGAAATTTTACAGACTATTTTCACCTGTTGAATTTTACACTACTTGCAGTCTTTTTGGTAATACAAATAAGTCTGTTGTCCAAGTAGGCATCCATTCAAATTACTATTGGCTAATTTTGTTCTTATAGGAGTATAAATAGTTGCTGAAAAGAGGGCTGATGACTTCAAAGAAAAATGAGGCTCTTGATGTTGCTTTCAGTCCTTGGGGCCTGCTGGGCACAGTATGATCCCCACACCAAACATGGTCGAACATCTATTGTCCACTTATTTGAATGGCGCTGGGATGACATTGCTCTCGAATGTGAGCGTTATCTAGCTCCCAATGGCTATGGTGGTGTTCAGGTATGTGTACTTCAAAATTTATTTGATATTACTCTTCTAGGTACAATAAATAATTTTAATTTATGTCTATAACTACAAAGAAAAGAAGGTAAATTGAAGGGACTAGACTAGATTATCTCAAGGGACTCCTCTAGTTGTAAAAAGTAGGCACTGCAGTGTAGAGAGTCTGGGACCTAGAATCAGGAAGGCCTGAGTTCAAATCCAGCCTCAGACACTAGGTGTCTGACTATGGGCAAATTCTTTAACCTCTGTTTGCCTCACTTTCCTCATCTGTAGAATGGGGATAATAATAGCAGCTTTTGTAGTCACCTGTCCCCCAGGGTAGCTGTAAGAATAAAATGAGTTAATATTTGTAAAGTGATATGCAAACTTTCAAGTGCCATATATATGAGAGCTAATATTATCAATTGCTAGCTCAACAAGCAGTATAGCACAGAGACAAAATCACTCGTTGTTAATGCTGTTCAGTTGTGTCCAACATCTCATGACCCCATTTGGGTTTTTTGTTGTGGTTGGCTTTTTTTTTTGCAAAGATATTGGAGTGGTTTGCCATTTCCTTCTCCAGCTCATTTTACAGATGAGGATTTTACAGGATTTACAGTTTTTGCAGATGAGGAACTGAGGTAAACAAGGCTATATGATTTGCCCCAAGGAATACTAGCTAGTAAGCATCTGAGGCCAGATTTGAATGCAGGGAGATGAGTCTTCCTGACTTTCCATCCAATGCTCTATCCACAATGCCACATAGCTGCCCTAAAAGATTGGACCTGAGGTTAAGGGATCTGAGTTCAAATCCTGATTCTGCTACTTAATACCTTTGTAACTTTGGCCAAGTCACCTTAAAACTTTATGTCTCAGGTTCCTCATCTGTAGGTGGTTGGACAAGATAACTTTTCTGTTCCCTCCTAACTCTAAATCTGATTCTACAAGTCAATGTATGTTAAATGACCTTTCAGAACAGTTATGATATTATGCAAATAAGGGTTTCTATCAAAGTAACTCATTGATTCTTTGTTTAAATCTTTAATATTATATCAAAACATATTGTGTTAATGGATTTTGAAATTTTTCTAAATATAGCACAAAATATGGTCTATGTGTTACTAACACCCTCCCCTTCCCAAAATATAGGTCTCTCCACCAAATGAGAATGCAGTGATCAATAATCCTTCAAGACCTTGGTGGGAAAGATACCAGCCAATTAGCTATAAGATATGCTCACGGTCTGGAAGTGAGGATGATTTCAGAAACATGGTGAAAAGATGCAACAATGTTGGAGTAAGTGAATGACAAGTTATTTAAGTAAAAGGTTCTTCTTTTGGTGTCCATAAATCGCCAAGAAATCTGTGGATAAACTCCAGAGAGTCTGTGAACTTGGATGTCCTAAAATGACATCTTTGTTTTCACTAAACTCTAAGTGCAATTTAGAATTTCCTTTGGCTGTTGAAAAATATTGTTCAGAGAAGGGATTCATTTTTTTTCCATCCTGTCTAAGGAATCATTGACACAACAAAGATTAACAACCCTTGTCCACGGTTTAGGAGATTTCAGTGTTAACTTTCTCTGTCTCATACAAATTGCGATTACAGTGATGGTACTTTCATTGATGTCCCTGTGATCTCCTGCTATTGGAATTTTCTTCTACTAGAACAGATTTAACCCCCATCTATGTTTCCCTGTCTTATACAACTCTTATCTCCATCCTGTAACTCTTCCACCCCCTTAAAACAGACACACACACACATGTGTGTGTACCCTGTAGTTCAAAGTTAGTAGATTTCTAAAAGTCATCTTTTTTAAATCATCTTTTTGAATTCATTTACATACCAGAGAGAATGCAAGCCAAAGAAATCTAATAGTAGTAGAGTTGACTGTGATTTTTCTGAGGGAAAAGCTAGGTAAAGTAGGAAAAAATGCATAATTTCAAAGACCACCCCTGTTCCCAACTAAAATAGGTATTGCTCATCAGTCTTTGAAGTTTAATTAACCATTCTTATAATGTAAGCAATACATTTATGAATGCATTATACTGTTGTGTGCAAATGATGTATTATTCACCAGAATTCATAATCTAACCTCTGCTGATCAACTTCTGTTTAATGTACAAATGGGATGGCAATGAGGTCATGCCATAATAAGTCTTTGCACTTTGAAACCTTTTCCTCCCTTAACCAACTTGTTAACAGGTAGCTTAATGAACTGTAATAATGTTTTAAAGATGCTCATTAGAGTGGGGCTCTCAAATGGGCAGCAAACACACTACAGCACACATCTCTACAGCATACATAATCAATTTAATCTCTTCAGTCAAACTGATTTAAGGAAGTAAATGCCTTATTTCCAATGACCAGTGAGTTCACTCTAAACAGATGGATCAATCGTACGTAGGTATAAACATTCTTATGGAAGAGAAACAAAATATATTTAATCTGTTCTCTTATGAAATAGTTTTGGGGAAGAGGTAGTACATTTCTGAAAAGAATATTAGTTCCTTGAAGTTAAAATTGTTTGCCTTGTCCTTGCAATTCCAGTGCCTTGCCTTAAAGTGTGTCCTGCAGGGGTATTTGTTATAAGTGAAAGGAAGAAGAACATATTAAGTTAGGTTCACTGCCTGATTCAATGTTCAAGGCTCTAGCTTTTAAAAGAAATGAGGGGTCTTGTGAGTAGTTTATTAATATCTGTCTTCTCCTTGAAGTTGGTAGCTCAGAGAGATGGACCTGGAGTCAGAAAGACCTGAATTAAAATCCGGCCTCAGACAATTGCTAACTGTGTGACCCTGAGCAAATCACTTATCCACTATCTGCCTCAGTTTCTTCATCTGTAAAATAGGACTAATAATAGCAACTACCTCCCAGGCTTGCTGTGAGGATCTAATGAGATAATAATTATACAATACTTAGTGCAGTGCCTGGAACATAATAAGTGCTGCATAACTGTTAGCTTTTTATAATTATTATTATTGTCCTATCAGTTTTATTTAGCTTTTTATCTCCTGTTCACTCTATTCTTCTGGTGTTCAAATGTGGGTCTTTTATGAGAGGCAATATGGGATGACAGGAAAATGCTGGACTTGCAAACGGAAGATTTGTTTTTGAGCACTGCCTGCTTTCTTCTAACCAGATGACCCTGGGCAGATCACTTATTCTTCCTAAGGTTTAGTTTCCTTGTGTACAAAATAAGACTAAAACTGTTTGCCCTGCCTGCTTCATAGGGGTTTGAAATGATCAAATGAGACAATACATGTGAATGGACTTGTAAACTGTAATGCCTAACACAAACGTAATTTGTTATTCTTATGGGTGAGTAAGAATGTGTGGAGATAGTGGCATTGCCGTCCCCTCTCCCCCACAGTGAGTCCTCCCTTCCCATTTTAGAATAAAATAAAAAATGGCAAAGAAAAACCACTTGGCACAATGTCACTACCTGATACAAAACCAACTGGCCCTGCGTAATAGCACATGCAACATCCTATACCTGTAGTACGCCACCCAAGCTAATGTTGGACATTACAGTGAATCAGCATCTAGCTTTGCTTCAGTTCTTCTTTTTGCTTGTATCATTATAATCATTATATATATCCTCCTCTTTTTTTCTGTTTATTTCACTCTCGAGTAATCCCCTTATTTACAAGCAACTAGTAATCACTGATTTTTAGGCCCAGTTTGATTTATTTAAGGTCCAGAGACCAAAGAAAAAGTTTCATGGCTTAATTATAAAACACCAGGAAGACAGATTTATGAGCTAATTGAAAGAAATATTGTCTAGTTGCATTAATATTCACCATAATTCATTAAATGATGAGGAGAAGTAGCACCCTGAGGTGAGATGGCAGGATGTGCCCTCAGAAGCTCTCTTCCTTTGGGGATGCTCCATCTGCTAATCTCAAGCACAAACCTGACTTTTACAGGTGAACATTTATGTGGATGCTGTAGTGAATCACATGTGTGGGAGTGGTGTGAGTGCTGGAACAAGTAGCACCTGTGGAAGTTACTTCAATCCTGGATCAAGAGACTTTCCTGCTGTTCCATACTCTGGCTGGGATTTTAATGACGGTAAATGTCAGACCAGCAGTGGGGAAATTGAAAACTACAATGATGCTAATCAGGTAAATTCTTAGTGGTTATGAACTAACCATATATGGTTTATCTGAACCCTTTTTCTTCCCATCTTGGCTTCCCTATCTGACTTGCAAAATTCCTTGCTCCTACCCTCTGCTGCCTTGATGGTTTGTGTACATGTACATATCCTCCTCTCCTTGACTATTGCAACAATCTCTGGTCACCTCCTTTCTGTATCTCCACCATCTAATCCATATTCCATGGAGCTCCCAAAGGGACATTTCTAAATTGCAGATCTGACCATGTCACTCATTTGCTTAAGAAGCCTTAGTGGCTCCATGTTGCCTCTGGGATTCAATACAAATCTTTCTTTTGGCATGTAAAACTCTTTCCTATTTGGCTCCAGCCTATCATTCCAAACTGTTACATATTCCTTGTCCTCCCCCACTCTATGTTCCAGTCATACTGACCCGCTTGCTATACCTTGTACATGACACTTTCTGTCTAAACACTTGCCTTTCTCTGCTCCCCCTCTTAATTCCCAATCTTGGGTTTCTAGTTGCCTTCCAGATTTAGCTCAAATATTTCTTTTACATAAAATCTGTCCTGGTCCCTCTAGTTTTTAGTGCTTTCACATCTAATCCCCTCCCCCAATGATATATGCACATATTTTATTACCCCAATAACATGTAAGTTCCTTTAGGACTATTTTGCCTTTGTATCTTCAGCTCGTGGCACAATGCCTCACACATAGAAAATTTTTAATAAATACTAGTTGGGGACAGCTAGTGGTGCACTGTATAGAGCACTAGCCTTGGCGTCAGGAGGACCTGAGTTCAAATCCAGATTCAGACACTTACTACCTGTGTGGCCTTGGACAAGTCGCTTAACTCTAAATGCGAGAGAGAGAGAGAGAGAGAGAGAGAGAGAGAGAGAGAGAGAGAGAGAGAGAGAGAGAAATGCTCATTGAATTGAACTTTATCAGTATAAAAACTTTCTAGAAGAATTGGAGCCCTCTATCTTTCAGAGGAATTCCTTTAAGGACACAAAAGTTATATGAATTGCTCAGGAACAGGATTTGAAAGGAGCTCTTCCTCCACAATACCAGAACTCTATCCACAATACCAACTGCCTCTAGACACACATGAAATTAGAAAATCATAAGATCTAGAGTGGGAAGGAACCACTTCAAACATGTAACCCCATCATATTATTTTACAAATAAGGAAACTGATGCCCAGGGAGGATAAGGAACTTTCCCAACATCATAAAAGCAGGACTTGAACTCAGGGTCCTCTCATTCTGGGGTCTGGGCTCTCTTCATTATATCATTCTAAAGACAGGCTAATTTTAAGATTACCCTAGGCAAAAATGCTTAAGTGCATTGTGTCTCAAGCGTTTAAAATGAGCATTTCAAGACTGGGAGCCAGAAGATGCTGCTGCCCATGGATCACATATATCATGATTGCTTTTACAGGTTAGAGACTGCCGTTTGTCTGGGCTTCTTGATCTTGCCCTGGAGAAAGATTATGTGCGTTCCACGATTGCTGCCTATTTGAACCACCTGATTTCCATTGGTGTGGCAGGGTTCAGAATTGATGCTTCCAAACATATGTGGCCTGGAGACATGAAGGCATTTCTGGATAAACTGAACAACTTAAACACAGAGTGGTTCCCTCAAGGAGCTAGACCCTTCATTTATCAGGAGGTACTAAGATAAAATGTGTGTAAATGCTGGGGACAGAGGTAGAATGACAGGGTATGAATGCAATGATTTTATTTATTGTGAAAAAATATAATTTTGATTAAATATATGCTTTCTATAGGCTGGTCCAATTTTGAGTTAATTCCGGTTATGTAGTCATAGATTGGGTCAGCATTTTTACCAGGTAAAAATAAAAATTGCCTAGATAATGTGATGCTTTTTGAGAGTATCCCTTCAGAATGGGAAAAAACAATTGATCTCTTAAAATGAGAAAATTGATTTGAATATTTTCATAGCATATAGAGCTATAATTGTTGGTATACAATGCCAATACAATGACTAAAGTATTTTGAGAATTTCTATGCAACATCATTTTCTTTCTCTGATTTCTGATAGGTAATCGATCTAGGTGGTGAGTCAATTAAAAGCAGTGAATACTTTGGAAATGGTCTGGTTACAGAATTCAAATTTGGTGCCAAACTAGGCACCGTTATTCGCAAGTGGAATGGAGAAAAGATGGCTTATTTAAAGTAAGTGATAAAGGGTGTTCACCTTTGGATTACTGTTCTATGAGTGGTGACAATTAACTGGGAGAGTTCCACAATGCGATCAGTTAAGCATTTTTATAACACATTGATGTCAATTTGAAAATATGCACTTTCAGAACCCTAAGTATCACTACGTTTTAATTCAATCATGATAGGATGAAACTATATTTGGCTAATGCTTATTTTTGTAATGTGCTAAAACCATATAAATATGAGCATTTAAAAATCATTGGAGTAGAAAAATAACATGTTGGAGTCTCCCTATGACAACTCTCTCTTTAATATAGATTCTGTGATACTTTTTACTTATACAGAGTCTCACACAGAGTATTTAGATATTACATAAGTACCTAACATATTTATAAGGCCCAATAAAGTTCCAGCTCTGTAATGTTAAAGCCAAAAGAAACCTTAGGGAGTCAAACTCCTTATACTGCTATGGAAATCAAGATACAGAATGGTGAGGTGACTCATTTGAGGTTAAATTCTTAATTAGAGATTAATTCAGAATTGGATCCCAGTTCTTCTGACTCCCAGTCCAATTCTCTTTCCAGTATATTATGGGCATTCTGGATAAATGTTCCTTTTTATTTATGTTACAGAATATCCTATATGGAGAGAAGACCAGGAAGAACTTGTGAACCATAAGTAAAACACTCCTTTATTTCTTTGTACAGGAACTGGGGAGAAGGTTGGTCCTTGATCCGTTCAGACAGAGCACTTGCTTTTGTGGATAATCATGACAACCAGAGAGGCCATGGAGCTGGAGGAGCTTCTATTCTCACCTTCTGGGATGCCAGGTAGATGGTAGCATCCTCTACCTTTTTTATTCTTACTAATGGCCTCCATAATTTTATTCTTTTCTTTGATGACCATGCTTTATGACTTCCAGATTGTACAAAGTGGCAGTTGGATTTATGCTTGCTCATCCTTATGGATTTACACGAGTGATGTCAAGCTACAGGTGGCCAAGAAACTTTCAGAATGGAAAGGTATTTTAAATTTCAACATTTAGCAAGTATGTACTGCATGAAGAATCCTGTGGGGAGGCATTGGGGAAAGATATAATTAATCAACAATTAACTGATCTATAAGCACTGATTGCTTACTATATGCCAATTGTGATATGTTTCAGGGACATGAAGCAATACCAAAAACTAATAAGGCATAGAACTTCCCCTTAGCAAGCTCACAATCTTTGGGAAGACACAGTGAATAAACTATACAATGAAATTATACTGAACAAGTATAAGAGAAAGAGAGCCCCATCAAGTTCTTTGTGAGGTCTGAGGCAGAAGAAAATTTGTAATTTACTGGAAGAACCAGGGAAGGCTTCATGACAGAGATGATATTTAAACGGAACTTCAAAGTTGGATGGAGATAGGATTGTCAGTACAGTGACAACCATTTGATCCTCTGCCTAAGAGAACATTGAAAATATTCAGGGGGTGGCCATTAGTGCAGTTTGGCTAAAGTCTAGATTATGTAGTAGAGATTAGTAGGAGATAAGACTGGAAAAACATATGGTCTCAGAGTGTAAGGGTTCTGAATAACAGACTGAGAAGTTTAATTTTGTTCAGTAAGCAATGGGGAGTTATATTTATAATATAATAATACAAAGAGTTTTGAGCAGAAGATGACACAGTCTGTGAATAGGATCATATATTTAGAGGCAGACAAGATTTTATAGGGTATCTGATTTTCAGCTGAGGATATTGTGGTCCAGAATGATTTGTCCAGGTTCACATCAGTAGTATATAGTAGAAGCAGGACTCAAATCCAGCAGTAGGAGAAGGGAGGAGGAAGAACCAAATAAATGAAATCACTGATACTCCTGTCTCTGTTTTGACAAATTAAGGATGTTAATGATTGGGTTGGACCACCTAATGACAATGGAGTGATTAAACGAGTAACTATCAATGCAGACAGTACTTGTGGCAATGACTGGGTTTGTGAGCACCGCTGGCGTCAAATAAGGTAGGAGAGTTTAGTAGTAACTGTATGACAACATTCTCTTAACAGCTTATACACAGGTATCCCAAAAATTTTAGTGCAGTATTAAACTTTAATATCTTAAAAGTGCTCTAAGACTTTTGGTCTGAATGCAGCTGTATATACATAGACATACATACACACACATACACACACACATCCTCATCCTCACAAAGAGGGGAGAAGGGGAGGGAGGAGAATACTCAGTTTAAATACATTTACCAATATTTTGTATATTTTGTTCACAGGAATATGGCGATTTTCCGTAATGTAGTTAATGGCCAGAGTTTAGCAAATTGGTGGGATAATGGAAGCAACCAGGTGGCTTTTGGCAGAGGAAATAAAGGATTCATCGTATTTAACAATGATGACTGGTAAGTAGCAATGATTTTTTTTGAAAGTTTCCTTTAAATATATGCTCAACTGACCAATTTTTCCCCTTGATTCTTTTATTGATATTCCCAAAGGATAGTTTAGGTGTTAGAATGGATGATGTCAATTAAAAAGAGGGAGAGGAAACAAAGGAAAGAAGATGGAAAGGGAGAGAGAAAAACTTCTCTGAAATCAAGACTTCATTAAGTACCTTGTCAGATTACTTGAAGGAATTCCTTCCTTTTGCCTCTCTATATACTTCACATTGTTTTTTTTTTTTTTTTAAAAAACAACAGAGTATTAATAAGGATGACATTATGATCCATCTTCTATTCCCTCCACAAAAAACCTCCTATTTTTTTTAGCAGGTTTTGGGCTCTATATTTATTCTTAAAATTTCCAAACTTTCTAATTACTTTTTTAAAAATATGTCTTATTGATACTTTTTGTTTTTATATCATAATCATTTCTTAATATTCTCATCCTGTAAAGCAATCTCTTGTATCAACAACAACCACTATCACAACCACAATATACAGTTAAGAAAAACAAACTGTGTCCCATGACCCAATACAACAAATGTGTTGGACAATAGATGCAGTATCACATACAGTGGTGCCTCACCTCTTTACATAGAGGTAGGAAAGACATTTTATTTCCCAGACCCAGATCGCTCATTAAAATTATTCTTTGTGTTTTCACTTTAGAGTTCATTTATATGATTATAATAATTATGTTTATGATTCCGTTTTCCTTACTCTGTATCTCTTCATGCAAGTTTCCCACAGTGTTTGAAATTCATTATACATATCATTTCTTATGGTCCTTCAGTACTCTATTTTACCCATATGCCATGATTTGTTCAGCTACTCCCCAATGGACATGAATTTACTTTATTTTCAATTTTCTGCCACCACAAAAAGTGCTTCCATGAATATTTTGACATATTTGAAATCTTTCTTTTTGTTCTTTTCACCTCCTTGGGGTACATACTCATGAGTGGATTCTCAGGAATAAACAGTTTAATCACTTTTTTTTACACAATTCAAAATTTTTTACAGGATGGTTTGAAAAATTGCCAGCTCCACTAATGGTATTAGCATACTTGTCTCCAGTAATGAATTTTTCTGGATTTTGTTATGCTTGAGCCAGTTTTCTGGGTTTCAAATGAAATCTTAAAATTGTTTTATTTTGCATTTTCATCTTATTAGTAATTTGGAGGAACCTTTGCTTAGTTTGTAGTATTTCCTTTGAGAACTATTTTTTAAAAAATATCTCTTGCCTACTATCCTTTGTGGAATGGCTCCTGGTTTAAATTCCTTAACCATATAGGATAACATATTTCTCTTTGGGATAATTGGTACAAAGATTTTTCTCCAATTCTTGGTTTCTCTTTTTATTTTATTTTCATTTGTTTTATTTGTGCAGAAGCACACCAATTTCATCTAATTTAATTTTTGTGTGTGTGTGTTCTCTCCTCTCTCTTGTTTGGTTGATAATTTTCTCCCTAAAGTCTAAGCTAATTTTGGGCCAAAATGTGTTTCAATTTTCCCAGCAATTCTCATTTAACTTTCCTAAAATAGTTTGTCTGAGTGGTGGAACCGTGTGTTAGAGAGTTAGATTGCTCTTCATTCCCATTCACTTACTTTATTCCACTCTCTACTTTTCTATTTTTTATTCAGTACCAAATAGTTATGAAGAATATTACTTTATAATATAGTTTGAAATTTGGAAGTACCATTTCTGCCTTTTTTTATTTTTTCTTTTAAACTACAGATGTAAGCAAAATATTTATATGCATGACTTTGGAAGAATTTAGTTAATAAGTGATACTTAGGTTGGGCATAATGGTGATGGTGGTTAGCACTTACAATGGAAGAAGAGGAATTTAGCATAAGAAACTCATGATATCAGGTATAAAAAGTGTTCATGATCTACACCTATATACTATATACATATATACTTGCATATATATATATACATAAATACAATATATATAGATATAAATCTTGAAATCTACATTGAAGCAGCTACTGAATTTTGAGCCAGGGGATTTAGTTTTGAAATCTTGGCTTTGTTACTTTGTGAACTTAGTCAAGTTATTTAATGGTTAGGACTTATGTAGCACATTATGATTTATTTACAAAACACTTTACAAATATATTGATTCATTGATTCACACAACAACATTGTAAGGTTGTTGCTATTATTATTCCAGGTTTGCAGATGAGGAAACTGAGGCACAAAACATTTAAGTGACTCGCCTAGGGACACGCAGTAGTCAGTCTCTGAGGCAGAATTTGAAAGTAGATCTTCCTGCCCCCAAGTCACACTCTCTATCCACTGTACCATGTACCTTAACATCTCAGGCTCAGTTTCTTGATTAATTAAATGAATGGGTTTAACTAAATGACTTTAAAAGACTCTTCTAGTTCTGATTTATTTTCCTCAATGAAAAATTGTTTCTAATGCTGACAAGGGACCCCAAATCCTTGTGTATGTTCTAGTTGTGCACTTTAAGAGGGCAACAGATTTGTTGAACAGGTAGCAAATGCTAAGGAAGCAGGGATGCATCATCATCATCATCATCATCATGCTAATAGTAACTTTGATATCTGACATATCAGTGCAATAAGGTTTGTGAAGGCTTTACATGCATTACCTTATTAGATTAGAGGAAGAGGGAGGAAATCAAAAGAAATGAAAATAGGAATAGTACATATAGAGGGAGGATTGAAAAATTGGAAATGGTTAGTGCAGAAGTTGTGATAACATCAGGTAGGATTGGAAAGTTCTGTCTTTTCATTCTGCTTTAAGCTTTGGGAAATATAGACTGAGTAAAAAGATCTTCCAACTTCTCACACCTCTTGTTAAGAGTAAGTAGAGTGGCAACAGTAATTTACAAAGAGTATGTAAAGCTTTTGTGGTCTTCTGGTCAGGGGATTATGCCTGAGTATTCTAGATCCTTAAACAATTCTGTATCAATGAACCTGCCATACTTGGAACTGAGTTTTCCACCTCCAACATTTAGTCTTCCAGTCTACTTACTGAAATAATAGAAGATGAAAGTCAATCAAGTGTTGATTATTATTAAAAATTATCATTATGATTATCATTAAAAATTGCAACTGTTTGTCTTTCTAATTCATATCTACCATGCACAGTGACATCAAAGTACTTTAACACTGAATGACTTTACAACTCAATCACCGAAGCAGCAGATGATTTTTTCCCCTTATCTTTCAATCAGAAACATTTTTTGCTTCCTCAAGGAAAAGGTTAAAAATGAACAAATTTAAATTATTGAAAATAATTGATCTTTCCTGAATGGAAGCAAGTAGTGTTTCCATTAGATAGATCTGAAATGTTTCCATTTATCAAAATAAAGATCATAGTGAAAATCTATTGTAGATACAAATTTTCTGAAGTCTCCATTCCTGTAATTCAAATCTTCACCTTCAACCACTCACCACTGGTTAAGAAATTCTGCCATGTCTGGTAGTGAATAATGTTTCTTTAGCTTGTGTGAAGACTGCCCATATTCATTAGAAATATTTCTCATTCTGTAGTCCCTTCATTTATAGGACTTTTATAGAACAGACATACTCATAATTTAAGCATCTAGGGTGGTCAAGCTGGTACATACCATTTCATTGGTTTGCCTTTTGTTTTACAGGGCATTGTCAACAAATCTGCAAACTGGTCTTCCTGCTGGAACCTATTGTGATGTAATTTCTGGAGATAAAAGTGATAACCATTGTACAGGAATTCAAGTCCATGTTGGCAGTGATGGTCTTGCTTACTTTAGTATTAGCAACTCTGCTGAAGACCCATTCATTGCCATCCACGTGAATGCTAAATTATAAATGCTAAATTATAAAAATTTCTGGATAAACAACATTTCCAGAAATATTAAGCAAAATCAAATCCCATGATGATCAATTTTCTTTATTTAGATACACAGTTGAACTAAAAGTTGTGAAATTCTTTGCTACATAATTTTTTTTTAAAATACTGTCAAAATAAACCTAACATCTTGACATTTAAAGAATATTTTATGTAATAATTAGAATGTAATGATTATATCCTCTATTAGATCCAGTTAAAAGTGAGATGGAGAAAACAGTAAAAATGTTTCTGTATTTATTATTAATACTCTATTATTCTTCTGTTTTTATTCCTCATTAATAGAAAATATAGGACTTTATTTTCTTTGTTGTATTTCATTGACCACTTTAATGGGGGCAAAATACATTGGGATTGTTTCCATTTTAATCTTCAAAGGAATATTACTAAAATTTTCAGGCAGAATGGTTCTGTTTTTAATGAAATGGTATTTAAGCTAATGAATGTCATCTTAAAAGGAATTGTAAAAGTTATCTAATCTAAATCCTTATGCAACATTCGAATTTTCCCCAAATGATTTTTTAGCTTCTGTTTATTTCTTTCAGAGATGTATTAGATCTCACTTCCAGATTTAGGTCACATGTAAATTTAATAAATATGCCTTCCATGTCTACATCTCAGTCATTAATAATAATAGCTAGCATTATTTAAAGCTTTAAGATTTGCAAAACAACTTTGCAAATTTGATCTTCACAATAAACCTTTGAGTTAGGTGATATTATTATCCCCATTGTACAGATAGGGATACGAATACAAATAGAGATACTAATACAAATAGATGTTAAATGAGTTGCCAAGAGTCAGATAGCTAGCAATTACCTGAATATGTGAATTCATTATTTCTTGCGTTTAAGCCCAGAACTTCATCCTTTGTGCCACCTAACTACCTAATACACATTATTGAGTAGGGCATGGCAGAAAACTGTCAAAAATATTATAAAATATATCCCTCAAGTGTGATATCAACAGTCAGTCAATCAACAAGTGTGCATTAATGTTCTATTATGTATCAGACATTGAAAAATACTGTTAAGGTCCAGTATTTAGCCACATGTGTGCACTGACTCATGCGGTCTATCATGCAGCCTACAGTTAACCATCTTGTCCCCAAGCTTGTCATAAGTAAACTATTAATTCAAACCAGAAACAAACTGTTTTCATATTATAAATAATATATATTATAAATAATCCTCCTATAAATAATCCTGGCCAGTCTGGAAAGAACAATTTGAGAACCACTGCTCAGTATTTTGTATGTAACCATGGATTTTAGAGGCATAAATTGTAACAGCTTATGTATGTATGAATGTTAGCACATTATTTCATTTGAGCCTCACAACTCTTCATGGTAGATAGTGCCCATATTATCTCCTGTATATTACAAATAAAGGAAGTGAGGTTCTTAGAGGAAATCTAGTTGTAAGAAGGGCCAGCTAGGTCACAGGTGGATGGAGTTCTGGGTACGGCATCAGGAAGACTCGTTGCTCTGACTTCAAATTTGGCTCCACACTTACTAGCTGAGTGACCCTAGCAAGTAACTTGATCCATTTTGCTTCAATTTTCTCATGTGTAAAATGAGCTGGAGAATGAGACGACATACTAAAATTCATGGAATGCAGTAAAAGTGGTACATAAGTGAAAAATTATATCTCTAATTGCTTACTTCAGTAAAGCAGAGAAAAAATAGATCAACGAATTGGTCAAGGAACTAAAAAAAAGACTAGAAAAAGAACAAATTAAAAACCCCTATTAAAAACAAAATTGTAAATACTGAAAATCAAAGCAGTGATTAATAAGAAAACTATGTAAGTATTAAGTAAAAATAGAAACTATTTTTATATAAAAATAGGTAACTTGTTAATAAAAAAGGAAAGAAACCCAAATTACTACTATCAAACATGAAAGGTGTGACTTCACCACCAGTGGAGAGGAAATTAAGACAATTGTTAGGAGCTATTTTGACCAATTATATGACAATAAATGTGATAATATAATAGAAATGTATGAATATCTACAAAAATATACAGTACCCAGACTAACAGTGAAAGAAATAGAATACTTAACCCAATATAAGAAAAAGAAGTGAAGAAGTCATAAATGAACTTCCTAAGAAAAATCCCCAGGACTAGATGTATTCACATGTGAATTTTACCAAACATTTAAAGAACAACTTATCACAATGGTATATAAACTATTTAGAAAAATAGGTTAAGAATGAGTCCCATCCAGTTCCTTCTATGGTGCAATTATGGGACTGATCCCCAAATGAGGAACAGCCAAGACAGAGAAAGAAAATCATAGACCAATTTCCCTAATGAATACTGATGCAAAAATTTTAAATAAAATACTTGAAAAAAATACAATAATATATCACAAGTATCAAGTGGGATTTATACCAGAAATGCAGAACTAGTTCAATATTAAGAAAACTATCAGCGTAATCGACCATATCAGTAAGAAAACAAAGAGGAATCATATGATTATCTCAATAGATGCAGAAAAAGCCATTGACAAAACACAGGACCCGTACTTATTAAAAATAGTAGTGAACATAGGAATAAAGTTTATTTTAAAATGATAAATAATTTTTATCTAAAACCATCAGTAAACATCAACTTTAACAGAGATCAGGGTCGAAGTGAGGATGGACATTATCACCTTTATTATTTAATATTTTACTAGAAATGTTAGCTTTTGCAAGAAGATAAGACAATGAAAATGTTGGAATTAGAGTAGATAATGGTGAACAAAACTATCAGTCCTTGAAAATAATACAAAGCTATATTTAGAAAATCCTAGGTAATCAACTAAAAAACTATTTGAAATTATGAACAATTTTAGCAAAACTGAAGCATACAAAATAAACTCACACAAATATCAGCATTTCTATGTGGCATCAGCAATATCCAACAGCAAAGGATAAAAAGAGAAATTCCATTTAAAATAACAGTAGACAGTATAAAATACTTGGGAGTCTACCTGCCAAAAGAAACTCAGGAACTATATGAATGCAACTATAAGACACTTTCCCCACAAATAAAATCATCTAAACAATTGGAAAAATATTAATTGTTCATGTGTAGGCGGAGCCAATATGAGAAAAATGACTATTAAACCTAAATTAATCTAAAGTGTCATACCAATCAATATTTTTTGCCACATCTTCCCCAGCATTTGTCATTTTCCTGTTTTGTCATATTAGCCAATCTGATAGGTATTAAGTGGTACCTGTTATTTTGATGTGAATTTCTCCATTCAATAGTGATTTAGAACATTTTTCACATGGCTCTAGATAGCTTTAATTTTTTCATCTGAAAACTGCCTGTTCATAGCCTTTGACCATTTACCACTTGGGGAATGACTTGTATTCTTGCAAATTTGACTCAGTTCTTTATATATTTTAGAAATGAGGCCCTTTTTGGAGACACCAGTTTAAAAAAAGTACTTTCCCGGTTTTCTGCTTCCCTCCTAATCTCAGTTGCATCAGTTTTGTGCAAAAACGTTTCAAATTAATGTAATCAAAATTGTCCATTTTGCATTTAATAATGATCTCTGTCTCTTGAGTGGTCATAAATTCATTCATTCTCCATAAATCTGACAGGTAAACTTTCTTGCTGTCCCAGTTTAGTTATAGTGTCAACATTTATATGTAGAAATTGTGTACTCATTTTGACTTTATTTTAGATACAGTGTAAGATGTTGGTCTATGCCTAGTTTCTGCCATACCGGTTTTGACTGTAATACGGAAGAATGATTTAGACCAATACCTCTTACCTTATACAAAGAAATGTTCTAAATGGATATATGACCTAGATATAAAAACTCGCATCATAAACAAATCATAAAATATGAAAGAAAATAGCTTTTTGATCAATGGATAGGATAAAAATCCATAATGTGTGACTTTGGGTGATTTTTCAGTGCTCTATGCAACTCTCTAACATAAGCTGCAAAGAAAGTAATGACCTTCATTGATAGAGGACTTTCCCCCATTTGGAGTTTTCTTATACCAATGGAACCACAATTCCTGTTTCTAATTAAAATGATTAGCTTTTTACTGACAAGTCAAAAGTTATTTTCCCTTTCACATAGAGATTACAGATTTTTTGTCTGAGGACGGGCACCAGTTTCTTAGTGCAACTGTCCGGTGAGTTGCACATAGGCTGTAGACCTATATAAGACAAAGGCTTGTTAAGGCGCAGAAGAACTTAATGAGCCACACTGATAAATATATCATGTTTTGTGATATAAAGAGAAAAAAATGCCACTGAGAATGCTTCAATCAAAAACAGGACTGCTGTAAATAAAAATTTGCAGAGAATTTTTTTTTGGTAGTCTATGGCTTGATTAAACAAACATATCTCTTTGATTTGATAGAAGTTAATGAACCTGTAATAAAACTTTAGAACTGAGAGGAACTGTAGGAGACAACTCTTTGAATGCCCAACTTTCTCACTTCATAGATGAATAAACCAAGAACTAAGGAGATAAAAGAAACTTCCCAGTTCACTAAGAGAATGGCAGAATTGAGAATAGAATTGAATTGAATCCTCACTTTGTAACATGCTCTGTACCTTGGCTTAAGTAGAAGTTAAGTTTTTCTTCTGTTTTTCTATATTTCAAGTTAATTTGCAGTGAAACCAGAATTTCTAAGAGTAACAGATGCCATTTTCACTTTGGCATTATAAAAGAGTTTAAAAGTTTAAAGAAGAATAAGAGCTTTAATTAAAAAATGAAATAATAACTTCTTTTTTTTAAACTGAAGGGAAAAGTGGCTTAAAGAAAAGACATTTAAAGGTCTTTCACCAGAAATTGACCAGATGGGCAAATACACAATCTGTTTGCTCTATTTGTCCTTTGCCCTTTCATATAAACTCTGGGAGGAAAAAAAAAGTTTAGCATGGCATAGGGCCACTGTTTTAATTTGTTTTTAAGTGGAAATGGGTTTATCAAAGGGATTCAGGTACAAAGTGCACTAGACTCAGACTGGAATTAGAACTGGAATTCCTTTCCCATCCCCAAACTGGAAATCCACCATATGCAACTAACTTTGTGTTCTTTGACCTCTTTAGGGACATTTTGTGTTTCACATCCTCATTTCCTGCTATTTTAGTTTAATATCTAGTTTAAATCATGACCCTTGATTTTTAGTTTGGTTATATGCTACACAGAAGAAGGCTATCTGTCATTCCTTACCTTACTCTCTCTAAACCCATCTTTGAAGTCTCTAAGAGATATAAGGTATTAAAATTCAAAGGGAATTTGGAATAGATCTAGTACGAATTTAATTTTCCACAGAGTCACCCTAGAGAAAGCTCCCTCTTTTTTCTCCTCTCCCTCATTTCCATCTCACTCACACAAAGGATCAGGCTAAAAGGCATTATAATAGAAACTAAAAAACTTGTTTTTGTGTGAGGCTGGCAGAGAGCAATGCTCAAAGACATTCACTTCAACATGTTGCATAGGGGGATATTTCTCATCCCATGAGAATGATGTCATTGAGAATAGGTACAGATTGTCATTTTTATGACACACATACACACACATATACGATTTAATGGTATTTGTATATGCATATTTATAGTAATTCTTGTTTATATTCTGTTTTAAAGCTTACAATAGGTTTTCTTCACAACTATTAGGAAGTAGGTTGTACAAGTCTTTTTACATCTACTAGCATATTGTCTCGTGCTCTACCCCGTCCTCTATAATCAATACTGAAATTTACTAATTCTATATTCTGATAGTGACTACACCAGAACAGAGGCAGCTAGGTGGTGCAGTGGATAGAGCACCAGTGCAGGAGTCAGGAGGACCTGAGTTCAAATCTCACCTCACATACTTGACACTCATTAGCTGTGTGACTTTGGGCAAGTCACTTAACCCCAATTGCCTCATCCTGGGTCATCTCCAGTCATCCTGATGAATATCTGATCACTGGATTCAGGATCTGGAGGAGAAGTGAGACTGGAGACCTGCACAGCCTTCCTTCACTCCAAACAAAAGTCAAGTGCAAGTCATGTCATCACTTCTCTGATGGCATGGTCTTCTTCAGCAACGAAGGATGAACACACACACCAGAACATCATGCGTCAAAATTCATTAATCACAAACTATCAGTAACAGAGTATTACAGTTAGATGTGATCCCTTGTTCTCCTTTTTTTTTTCAGTGCCTTCCATTAAAATTTAGGTAATAAAGTAGTAAGATCCTTTCCCTCTTATTTATGAATTTTTCCAAAATTTGTTCTGAAGCTCTACAATTTATAGGATTGCTTCTACTGGGAGTTTTAAACCTAGCCACATGGTGCTATCACGTATTCAGTGTGTGATCCTATTACAAGTGTTGTTGAGCCAAGTTTGAAGGTTAAGCAAGTTTGGATGATGGAATGAATATTTATAGATTATCTAGCATAGCCAGAGCACTACTTTAGCACTGCCAAGAAATTAAAAGAATCATTAGAAATAGTTCCTGACCTCAAGCAGCAACAATTTAGTTTTTGAGGCATGCCATAAATATTTACATAGTATTGTGGTCACTTCTGGTGTGGGCACTTCTTTTCCCTTTGCAGATTGCAGTTCTTTCTTATGTTCTTACCCTTGGTGTTTCTTTTGATATTTTCACTTCCTTAAACCATTAATCTTCACAATATAGATTAGAAATGATCTGCACCATGAGAAGCTAATCTGGAGTGGCAGAGAAAGAATCAGAGAGTATATAAAGCAAAAAAAAAAAAAAAAAAAAAAAAAAAGGAAAAAAGTTGAGTCAGGATTTTAGCTATTTAAGATCACTTAAGAAGTACAGTTATCAAAAGAGATCTGCTTCTTTCATCCTGTTTCTGACTCTCCTTCTGTCTTCATCTTGCATTAATTTGGAGCATGTAGGAAAAAGAAGTTCCCAACAGCTTGATCAAGAATTTCCCAAACAGGAATATTAGGAAGGGAGAGACTCCCTGGGCATTTCATAGGCAAATTCTAGATATAAATTATATTGCCTTCAAAATCCTGAATCTTTAAGATGCTCTTATCATTTGTGATAGTCTGCTAAACATAGTTAGAAATATGTTATTTAGGACATCAATGACTGATCAGAAAAGGTTGTGCATAAGTTATTAATCATCAATTGGTCAGTCCACAAACATTTAAATGCCTGCCATGTGCTAGTCACTGCACTAGGTGCTAGGGGGAAGAATGAGATACTAAACAGACTATCACACTAGTATTCATGTTAACATCAAGATAGTGAAAGAACCATAGGTCAGTTTGAGGAACAAAGGGAGGAAGCTGTAAAGGGTCATGTTTAGACTTGATGTAAAGAAAAAAATTATTACTAATCAACTATCCAGAAACAAGAAATATTAATTGGCTAGACCATAGTCATGCAGATGAAAAAGGGCAGAACCAGAACCGGAATTTAAGTCTTCTGACTTCTGAAGCAGCTAGGTGAGTCATAGAATAGAGTTGCAGACCTTCACCTTAGAAACTTACTAGTTGTGTGACATTGGGCAAGTCACTTAACCCTGTTTGCCTCAGTTTCTTCATCTGTAAAATGAGGTGGAGAAGGGAAAAGCAAACCACTCCAGTATTTTTGCCAAGAAAAACCCCAAATGGAGTAATGAAGAGCTGTACACTCCTGAAAATGACTGAACAACAGCTGGTGGAATCTTTTCTTCTTGTTTCTCAGGTTTTTATTACTGTTTTCACCTTTGGTGTCCACCTGATTGTCCCAGTTCTCATATGTGGCTCTAAAAAACAGGAGCATGCTCAGTGACTATACCCCAGTAAAGCATTTCAGGACGCAGACTAAACCAGGTTGAAGGTAACCAAGGGATCTCAAACCCTTTGGTGAGCTAGGGGAGTGTCTGCTCCAAGCATGTGAAGATTTCCCAGTGGAATGGGCAGATGAGAACAATTTGTTACAATAGCCATGGTGGCTGAAGCAGGTACTGTGGAGTGCTTAGAGCTTGGGTAGACATCAAAGATACCAAGGTCTTCCAGTGCATCCTGAGCCTTCATCAGTCACCTTGACTTTGTCTTGCCATAGCACTGCTATGACTCTGGAAGAGAGAGGGAGGTCAACTTCACACAACTCTGCCTCACTTAAATCCAATTTATATGCAAGTCAAAAGACATCACTAATACTATTTTAGCATTTTTACCTATATCAAAATTCTGTGGCAACAGGCAAGTGATGAAGCAGCAGGTGTGGTTATACAACCATGCACAAAAGTGGCACAAGCCATAGAGTCATCTTCTCACTGGAAGCAGCAGTGGGATTTAGCAGTCCCTTGGGTGTGTGAGCAGCCTTTTAAGGACCACACTTCTCACCTCCTAGTGTGGGGAAGGAGCTAAAAAAGTTACCCTAAAATGTCTACCCAATCCTGGCCTGAAATAGGTAGGGATCCAAACTTATGGTGGCAACACAAAAAGCACAAAAACTTTTTTGCAAAGATGATTCCACTCATCATTGTTACATGGAATGTGTGCATGCTTATAGACAACATGAAATCCAGCAGACCTGAAAGATGAACAACTCTTGTTGCAAGAGAACTCAGCAAGTATTGCATCCAAATAACAATCTTGAGTGAAACAAGACTGGCAAATGGAAGCCAGCTTACCTAATTTCGAGCTGGATACACATTTTTCTGGAGTGGTCTCAGTGATGGAGAATGTCACAAAGTTAGTGTAGGTCCTACAATGTAAATTAATCTAGTTAAGAAGCTGTATGCCTACCAAAAAGAATGAATGACAAACTCATGATAATGTGATTGCCACTTTCATGAAAGCACTACATTACCATTATCAGGCATATGCTCTCACCATGATAAGCCCTGATGAGGTCAAAGAGAATTTTTGTGAAGACTTGGAGACCCTCATCATCCTTGTGCCAAAAGAGGAGAAGTTTATAATTCTTGGTGACTTTAAGAATAGACATAGACTACCAAACATGGCAAGACATTGGAAGGGAGTTGGAAACAGCAGTAGCAGTGGTCACTTACTACTGAAGAGTTGGGCATCTCATGACCTTCTAATCACCAGCACTATCTTCTGTGTACCTAAACAAATAAAACTTTGTGAATGTACCCTCATAGCAAAAATTGACATTTAATAGACTATGTCATTGTAAGGAGAAGATGTGAAAGTGATGAAGGCAATGTATGATTCAGAGTGCTGGACTGATCATAGATATACACTCTCCAAGCTAAATATTCACATTTAATAAAAGCAGTGTCCCCACCTACCAGAAGACTTAATGTCAAGGTATTAGAGCACTTCTCAGAATATGAGAAGTTCCTTACTAACTTGGAGGGAAAGCTGAGCTAACAAGCAGCTGGCAACAGAAGAGCAGAAAAGGATTGGGCAGCATTCAGAGATTTGGTGTACACACTGTATTTACTCAGCTGAGTCAGAACACTTGCAAACATCAAGACTGGTTTGACAAAAATGATGAGAAATTTAGAAGCTGCCAAATAAAAATGAGAACTCCATAGGGTTTACCACCAGAATAGTTCATTCATCTCTAAGAAGACAACATTTAACTCTATCAAAAGTAAAGTAAAAGCAAAGCCTAGAGAGATGAAAGATTCTTGGCTCAGTGCGAAGGCAGATGAAATTCAGTTTTATGCTGATAGTAACTCAAAGTGCTTTTATGATGCCCTGAAGGCTTTTTATGGGTCAAACTCTCAACTCCTCAGTGCTTATGGGATCACATTGATTAGTGATCAGAACACAATCCTAGAGAAGTGGTCTGAACACTCCCACAGCGTTCTCAACAGACCATCTCCAATCAGTGCTGAAGTCCTTGGCCATACACCTCCAACTGAAGTCAATCCCTCTCTAGCTGAATTTCCAGCTAAAGAAAAGGTTTTGGATGCATTTTGGCTCTTTTCATGTGTTCCAGTTCCTGGTACTGATTCTATTTCAGCTGAAATTTATAAGGCAGCGGGTCCACTGCTAATACAAAAGCTGAAAAATTTCTGGGCTAAATGGAGAGAGGAAATTATTCCCCCAGGACTTTAAGAATGCCTCCATTTTTCATCTCTATAAAGGAAAAGGAAATAGATTGCTCTGTGACAATCACAGGTGTCTCTTTTAATCATCACTGGTAAGATGCTTGCCAGAATCCTCCTTAATAGGCCAATCCTTCACCTGGAAGATGGTCATTTATCTGAGAGACAGTGTGGCTTTAGAAAGGTCTGAGGAACAGTCAACATGGTATTTGCTTCCTGACAACTCCAGGAGAAATGTGGGGAACAGAACAGGGGTCTGTACACAATGTATATCAATCTAACAAGCAATTGATGTTGTCAGTCATGAAGGCTTATGGAAAATTTTGTTGAAATTTGGTTGCCTGGAGAAGTTCATCAGGATTGTATGCCAGTTTCATGATGACATGCTTGCCTATGTTCCAGATAATGGACAATGCTTTTGTACTTTCCCGTTCACCAAAGGCAGTGTGCATGGTGTTTTTTTAGAAATGTTGTAAGATGTTTTCTATGAAGATGAATATGGCATTGAAGTTAGCATGGATGGTAAATTATTTAACATGATAAAGCTACAAGCCAACACTAAAGAGGAGGGAGAGTTGGTGCATGATTTTTTGTCCTCATATGACTGTGCATTGAATACA
The DNA here is from genome assembly GCF_028372415.1 of Notamacropus eugenii. NCBI lineage: Eukaryota > Metazoa > Chordata > Mammalia > Diprotodontia > Macropodidae > Notamacropus > Notamacropus eugenii. The sequence goes on from NC_092873.1 coordinate 280,726,885, forward strand.
GCCTTTGAAACTGAGATGCAGCAAAATATGGATTGATATTCTGCTGCTTGTGCTAATTTGTGCCTAACAATTAACACCAAGAAAACACTGGTTCTATTGTGTAATGACCAACTTGGATAGACTTACCTCTTTTCAGCAATTCGATGATCTAAGACAATTTCAAGGGACTCATGATGGAAAATGCTGTTAACATCTAGAGAGAGAACTATGGAGTCTGAATGTAGATCAAAGTATACTATTTTCTCTCTTATTTTTCTTTCTTGTGGTTTTTCCCTTTTATTCTAATTTTTCTTTCACAAAGTGACAGATATGGAAATATATCTAATAAGATTGTACATGTGTAGACTATATCAGATTACATACCATGTGGGAGGGAGGGAGAAAATGGGAACTCAAATTCTTGTAAAAGTGAATACTGAAAATTTTCTTTGCATGTAATTGGAAAAAAATAAAATACTATTAAGTGGGGAAAAAAGAAAACATAGGTTCTCCATCCATATGAGGTATCATTAGTTACAGAAAATGGAGAAACTGAGTGCTGTTGATAAGTTCATTTACCTTGGCAGTATAATTTCCAGGGATGTACACAAAGGTGTTAAGGTTGACACACACATTGCCAGAGCTAGTTGAGTGTTTGGAAGACTCTGAAGGAAAGTGTAGGATAGAAGAGATATAAGACTGTCCGCTAAACTGAAGTTCTACAGAACTGTAGTGCTGACCTCATTTTATGTCTCTGAAACCTGGGCAGTTTACCAGTGCCTTGCCAAGAACCTGAATCACTTCCATTTGAATCATATTAGGAAGATTCAGAAGATCATCTGGTAAGATAAGCTACCAGATATTGAGGTTCTTTCTTGAGCTTAATTGCCAGACGTTCAAATACTACTGCAGAGAGCACAACTCAGATGGGTTGACTATTTTATTAGAAGGCCAAACACACATTTGTCTAAGAAAACTATTATTTTACAGAGAAGTCATGCAAGACAGGCACTCACATGGTGGTCAGAAAAAGCCGTACAAGAACACTTTCTGTGTCTGAAGAATTTTGGAATTGATCATATGACATGGGAGATGCTGGCAAAAGGACCACCCAGCATGGCATGCCCCCATCAAAAAAGGTGCTGAGTTCTATGAGTGAAGCGGAATTGCGGTAGCTTAAATAACCTGTTAGATGTACAAATTCCACCCCAAATGTTCCTATGAACTATTTCTTCCTGACCTGTGGTAGCGTCTTCTGAGATCACATCGTTCTTACCAGTCAAAGTCAAATACACTGTATTTTGTCTCCAACATACTGATGTCATTTTGGCCATCTTGGTAAATGGAGAACAACAACCCACTAACCAGGTGGAGTCAGGGAGATCTGAATTTGAATTTTTCTATGGGCATTAACCTACATGACTTAGGCAAGTCACTTAACTTTTCTGTCCCAAAGTTTTCTCATCTTTAAAATGCAGATAATAAAAGCACCTATTTCCTGGTATTGTTGGAAGAATCTAAAGGCATTATGTGTATATACATATATGTAAACCTTAAAGTGCTATATAAATAGATGTTATATTTATTATTATTGTTATTATTATGAAGCTCTTTATGAATTATTTATTTTATTCTCAAAGCAAGTATTTTTATCTGCACTTTACAGATGAGTAAACTGAGATTCAGAAATGCAAAGTGACATGCCTGAAGTGACAAAGATTGTGAGTAGTAGAATGACTACTTGAGCCTAGGTATTCTTACTCCAGATCCAATGAACTTTTCAGTCTGCCATGAGTATTATTCAAAGTCAGTGGTGCAGATTAACGAATATTTTGATCTGAGAGGAAATCAAGATCACAATGGATTGGTTTAGGAAGATTTCGAGGAGGAGGGAGGATATAAGCTAGAACATAAAAGATGGAGAGGACTAGATTATGCAGAGAAGATGATAGAATTCTTCCGAAAGGGAAATACTTGAGCAAAAGAATTGTGGTTGGAAAAGTTCAAATCATTCTTTGAGAGTAGGCCAGTTGGGCTATATATAGGGCTTGTGCAGAGCAGCATAGTGAGAGACCATAGAGCAACTCATAGAATCACAAATTTGGTACTGGAAAGAACCTTTGAGGTCTTAGAGTGTAACTTCCTGAGTTTACTGACAAGGAAACAGACAGACAGAAGTTAAGTGACTTTTCCAGGGTCATGCACCTAGGAAGTGCTTTAGGAAAATTTAGGAAGAATCCAAATCTATCCCTGTATTCACTACTTCATGAACTGAGACTGGAAAGATAATTGGTGGTGAAAACCAAAGGGGTCATCCTTTTACAAGTACTGTTATCATTTCTGACAACAGAAGTTCTGTATCTATGATAGATATCCACCTAGAGTGCAACCTCATCTTTCTATAGCCTGCTTCTTTCTCTGCTTTAGAATTGAAGCTCCCTGAGGGCAAGAACTGTCTTTTTCCTTGCATTTGGATCCCTAATACTTAACACAACGCAAGGCACATACACACATGCTTATTCATTTTTAGTGTCCATTACATCTCTTTATGAATTTTTGTCTTTCCTAACTAATTCCTTTGCTAATGACACTTTCCAAGCTTTAGGTTAAAATAAACATAGTGCATTCCTTAGTATACTACTTATATGACTGCCAATTTTTAAGCTCTTTAGATTTGCATGAAGTTATATTTGTCAACTCTTCCTTCTAGATTTGGATTATCATGGTTTGAAATGACAGGTTTTGACTGACAGCCTGGTTCCTGAGTGCTATTTTTATACCAAACAGTCATAGAAATAATGAAACTATCCCTCGATTAAACTGTCTGTCAAGTGACAGCTCAGGAACACTCTAAAATTAAGCAGAGCCCCACAATATGCCAGCAAGCCATGTTGTCAATAATGGTGCTGGCTTTGTAGGAGAAATGTAACATTTTGGGTTTTGTTCTAACTTGAGAAGAGTATTCAAACATCATTAAAAGTAAAATAAAAAATTAATCTGGCAAGGCGCTAGATACAGCAAGTTGAACTATTCATTAAATATACACTAGCATAATATAATGTACATATTAATGTATAATACATAAGGTATATACATATACATATATGATACATAATGCATATGCTATTAATATACATGTTAAAAGTGTATATTTAAAAGTGAATGTTAAATTTTTTAAGGTAATTGAGAAAAATTAAATGAGGATCATTACAAAAAGAAAGTCTCCATCCTGTGAAGTGATTAAGTATCAGCTATTGGAAAGGATGCTGTACCTGGAGTCAGGGAAGACCTGAGGTCAAAACCTGACCCTATACTTTCTAGCCCTGTGACTAATTTTGTCTGATCTTCACTAACTTCTACCCTGAGGCATTTTTTTGGTTCAACATTGCTTCGCCAAGGAACAGATATTTTTAAGAGTAAGGCACAGCCGAAAAAAAAGGGAGGATTGAGCAAAATATGCTAACAAAAATCAGAGAGACTGTTTTTTACCCCACAAAACTTTTCATATTTGCTCTTTGGTGAGCTCAGACTCATTACTTCAGAAACAACTTTGTGAGGAACATAGAGAATAAATAAGGAACGATGAGGGTATAGTTCATGAATCAGAAAGCAAAATTCATAATAGACTAGAAGAGAAGCACAGTAATGAAGATGCCTAAGCAAAGAAAATCTTTTTGAAAAGTAAAATTACTAATAAAAAGAGTTTGGAGGGAAGAGGATATTTTGAACTAATTACTTAGCTGAATTGGGAAAGCAAAAGGACAAAAGAACTAGAGAATTAGATAACCAAACAAATTAATGAAAGAAAAGCAATTAATAATTTAAGTAAAATCAAAGTACTTAGATAAAGGGTAGGAAGCAGGAGTAGGAGATTGAGAGAGTCTGTGCAGAGAGAATAGAATCAAAGCATTTGTTTTTATTTTTCATTTTTAACACAGTTCATATCACATAACACAATTCCAACGTTTGGTCAGGTGATATTTATTTTAAAGCATTTACAACATAGACCATAAATGAATTTTTTTAAAAACGTTAACCGAGACACAAATAATAACTATGTATGCTAACTACGTAAACCCTTGACCTAATTGTCTCCACATTATTACTAAGAACTAAAAGACCCTAACTTATTGTTGTTGGTCTAAAGTCCTAAGCCTAATAGCTTAATTTTAGACTTGACCTCGGATATTCCCCTACCAACAATCTATAATTTAATAGATCTGGTATTAAGCTTACAAACCTTTTGACTATAAGAAATTGCCACCAAGAGTAGGGACATTGCAGTCAAACAATATCTCCCCATCTTCATGTCAGTTCCAGGCAGGGGTAAATTGTCAACTTGCATTCAGAGAGGCTTAGAGTCTGCCAGGTGTCAGTGGAAAAATTGAGTCAGGAAAATCCTACCTCAGCCCAGGCTGAATAGTCGCTCTCCCACCCTTCCCATGAGATTATGTTTTGCAGTTCATACCAGCATCTCACAGGCTTACAGCCATCATGGATTGGAGACTCACACCACCTTTGTTGCTATCCATACCTGGAGTTCGACTCAGAAGGAAAATCGCTTAATAGTCCCATAACATCTTAAAGTAGCAAGTTCCAATAACCAGGTTTCAGATATGACTATAATTTCATATTGGCTAATGAACATCTTTTGAGGTAAGTCTTAAGTGGCTTACATGCCTTTCCATTCTAGTTCCTGCTTAAATAACAATAATAAAATCAAATTTACCATTAAAACCTTAACTTTTCCATCAATGCCAAATTTTACCCTACGTTACCTGCCTCTAGGAGACTTAAACTAAAATTCATTTCCCCAAACTAAAGATGGCTCTGATTTAGTCTCAGTAATTAATTCAGTCAATTGTTTTAATACTAATTGCTTTTACATCACTTTGTAACATGACCAATTTTTCTCCCCATCTCTCCCTTCCCCCACCCCCTAATACTTCGCATTCTGGTTACCCTTTTCCTCAATGAGAACTCCCTTCTATCACACCCCATCCTTCCCTTATCCCCATCTTCTCTCTTTTCTTGTAGGGCAAGATAAATTTCTATACTCCATTATCTATGTTTCTTATTTCTTAGTTATATGCAATAATAATTCTCAACATTCATTTCTAATACTTTGAATTTCACCTTCTTTCTCTCCCTCCCTCCTTCCCTACCCATCTCCCTGAGAAGGCAAGCAATTTAATACAGGCTATACATGTGTTATTTTGCAAAAGACTTCCATAATAATCATGTTGTGTAATACTAATTATATTGCCTCTATCCTACTCTATCCTCCCTTATTTCTTTTTATTCCCTCATTTGACCTTCTCCCTTTCCAAAAGTATTTATTTCTAGTTACTCCATTTTCCCATTTGCCCTACCTTCTATCATTCCCTTCACCCCACTTGCTGACTCCTCCCCTGCTTTCCTGTAGTATGAGATAGATTTTCTTACCAAATTTAGTGAGCATGTTATTCCTTCCTTAAGCCATATGTAGAGAGAGTAGCTTCACTCTTCCCCTCTTCCCTTCTTCCTTTTCTCCTCCATCAAACAAGATTTATCTTTATCTCTTTTATGAGTGCTAATTTGTCCCATTCCATTTCTCCTTTTCTCCTCCAACTATTTTCCTCTCTCACCCCTTAATTTTTATTTTATATCTTTTTTGTGGATATCATCTCTTCTGATTCAACACAGCCTGTACTCTCTGTCTATGTGTGTGTGTGTGTGTGTGTGTGTGTGTGTGTGTGTGTGTGTGTGTGTGTACAATTCCTCCACCTACCCAGATACTGAGAAATGTCCCAAGAGTTATAAATATTTTCTTTTTATGTAGGAATGCAAACAGTTCAGCTTTAGAAAGTCTTTTATGATTTCTCTTTCCTGTTTACCTTTTCAAGCTTCTCTTGATTCTTGTGTTTGAAAGTCAAATTATCTATACAGTTCTCATCTTTTCAACATGAATGCTTGAAAGTCCTCTATATCATTGAATGACCATTTATTCCCTTGAAGTATTATACTCAGTTTTGCTGGGTGGGTAATTCTTGGTTTTAATCCCAGTTCCTTTGACTTCTGGAATATCATATTCCAAGCCCTTCGATGCCTTAATGTTGAAGCTCCCAGATCCTGTGTTATCCTGATTGTATTTCCACAATACTTGAATTGTTTCTTTCTAACTGCTTGCAGTATTTTCTCCTTGACCTGGGAACTCTGAAATTTGGCCACAATATTTCTAGGAGCTTCTTTATTAAGGTCTCTTTCAGGAAGTGATCAGTGGATTCTTTCAATATTTATTTTACATTCTGGTTCTAGAATATCAGGACAGTTGTCCTTAATAATTTCATGGAATATAACATCTAGGTCTTTTTTTGACCATGGCTTTCAGGTAGTCCCATAATTTTTAAATTGTCTCTCCTGGATCTATTTTCTAGGTCAGTTGTTTTTTCAATGAGATGTTTCATGTTATCTTCTATTTTTTCAAACTTTTGGTTTTGTTTACTAACTGCTTGGTTATCTCATAGTCATTCGTTTCCCTGAACTCAATTCTGTCTTTCAGCGAATTATTTTGTTCAATGACCTTTTGAACCTTCTCTTCCATTTGGCTAATTCTGCTTTTTAAAGCCTCCTTCTCCTCATTGGCTTTTTGGACCTCTTTTTCTAATTGAGTTAGTCCTTTTTTGAAGGTGTTATTTTCCTCAGAATTTTTTTGGTTCTCCTTTAGCAAGCCGCTATGTCACTTTTCAAGTACTTCTATTGCCTGATCCTAGTTTAAGTTCCCTTTGGAGGCCCTGGACGCAGGCGTCTTAACTTCCTGAGACAGCAGGCCTTGTTCTTCCTCATCTGAAAGGATGGGAGGAGACACCTGTTCACCAAGAAAGTAACCTTCTATGGTCTTATGTTTTCCCTTTTTTGGGCATTTTCCCAGCCAGTTACTTGACTTCTGAATCCTTTGTCAAGAGATTAGACTCAGCTTCAAGGTTCCCCTGGGCTTTGGATGGGGGTGGGGCCATCACTCAGGGCTGGGGTTTAGATCAGCTACTCCTTACTTCCAGAGGCTTTAAGCTGAGCTGCTTGAACAATGGATCCAGGTTGTTTCCAGGCCTCCTTAGCTGCTTACAGTCTGCTGCCTTGGCTTCTGCCTTCACCTAGGGCTATTGCTGGAGAAACCCATGTTCCCTCTTGCCCAGCTGGGAAAGCCCTCCCATGCTGACCTTTGGAGCTTTCTTTGTTGCTTGTGAGTTGAGATATCTGAGACCTTCCCTGATAGGAACTCTGCCCCAGAGGTCAGTTCAGGTCCTGTTCCTCCCAGTGCCATGTGGCCACAGCTGTGCTCTGCTCCGCTCAGCCTCCCATGAGATAGACCTTTCCTGTTGGCCTTCTGGGTTACTTTTGGCTGGAAACCTCTTTTGCTCTGTTGTTCTGTGGCTTCTGCTGCCCTAGACTTTATTGAGAGTCATTTTTACAGGTATTTTGTGGATGTGGGGGAACCACTAGAGTATATGCATCTTTCTACTCTGCCATCTTGGCTATGCTGAATCAAAGCAGTTTAAGCAAAATTAATCTCAAGGAAAATGTGAAGACTTAAAAGAGAAAAGAGATTAAAAAAACTAAAGAGATCAATAGAAAAAACTCCCACAAGCCTTAAAGTTATAACTTTAAATATGAATGTATTATACAAACAAAATATATGAAAGAAAGTTTAAGAGATCCTAGGCACTTTCAAGTTAAAATTATTTAAAGATACTTTCTGAGGGATTATGGGGTGTTTTAAGGTTAATTCTGATCATGTGAATTATGTTTTGCTTTTGAAATATTTCATATATAGTGCTTTAGATGACAATCTCACATAAGACCCTCTTTTACTGGTGATGACACAGTGCTGGCAGGAACAACTAATATTTTGTGTGTCAGAATAAAGCTGAAAAAAAATCTTGACAGGATAAAACAATGGCATGAACTTGACAGGATAGGTAATAGATAGGTAGACAGACTGATGGAATATTAGGCATTCACTAGGTTCCAGGCACCGTGCAAGTGCTAGGAATATAAATATATGAGTACTGGGAATATAAGTATATAAATATAATATAATAACAAGTATATATTATATATCTATCATTATAATATACATTGTATATAATAATCTATGTAGTTATAATAACATGTAATATTATTATAAGTATATAAAGATAGTACTTATAAACATATAAGTACTGGGTATAGAAATATAAATAGAAGCAAAGGGGGATAGTCCTTGCTTTCAAGGAATTGCATTCTAGTGAGAAGATAGCACATGAAAGGAGCTTAAATGTAGGGAGAAAGGAGAAGGTGCCACCTCGTGGGGGAATGATGGAAAAGTCCAGAATACTTGGAATAGAGTTGGAATAGAAGTGATGGCCAGGGCTCTTCAAGCAATAGTGATGCCATGCAGGAACTCACCAATCAGAGGAGAGGACAAAGAATTGGAGGAATCTTCGGAGTTATAAGGCTGTGGATGGAAGCGGAAGAGGCTGGAGAGTCAAGTGCAGATGTTGTTATTGCTCACTTGTGTCCAATTTTTCATGACCCTGTGGACCATAGCATTGCCAATACTGTCCTTCAAGTTTTCTTGGCAAAGATCCTGGAGTGCTTTGCCATTTCCTTCTCCAGTGGATTAAGGCAAACAGAGGTTAAATGACTCGCCAGAGTCACATAGCTAGTAAGTGTATGAGGCTGGATTTGAACTCACAGCTTTCTGGCTCCAGGGCTAGCACAGTATCCACTGAGTCACCTAGCTACTTTCAAATACAGATGTAGAAACTGGAAGTTAATAGGTATAAATATAATGTTCTACAGTTGGACCAACTTCACAATTCTAGGATGACCAACTTAATAGTAAGCTACATGGAGTGGGGGGATCTGATCAAGATGTCTAACTGAATACAAATAAACTGCCCAGCTATCTCATGCTTACTTTAGAAAACCTAACTAACTTGATATTCATATCAAGCCAAATGTAACAGAAGATCAAACCTGGCTTTTGCATAAGACTCTTTTTATCCATTGAGAGAATAATTGATCAAAAATTTCCCTTTGGGTCAGATAGGATATTTAATTGTGGTCAAGCAGACCTATCTTCCATCTGACTGGAGAATGCATTTAGTTTGTGTATTGTTTGATGTATTTGGATTTCTACATATTCATTTGAAAGTATAGGCATAAATTAATTTTTGCTTAAATTGATAAAAAGCAGCTTTCTAAAACCATTAGCAAACCTTATTTGTAATGGGGATAAGCTGGAATGCTTCCCAGTAAAGAAGAGGTGTGAAACAAGGCTTCTCACTGGTCACCAATATTATTCAATATTGCATTAGAAGTCCTAGCAATAGTAATAAAAGAAGTAAAAGAAATAGAAGGAATCAGAATAGGGAATGAGGTAACAAAACTGTATCGTTTTGCAGATGATATAATGATATACTTGGAAAATACCAAAGATTCAACTAAAAACTTAGTTGAAACAATGATCAATTTTAGCAAAGTAGGATATAAATTAAATCCACATAAATCATCAGCATTTCTATACATCACAAACAAAACTCTGCAAGAAGAGATAGTAAGAGATACCCCATTTAAAATAACTCTAGACAGTATAAAATACCGAAGAGTACACTTCACAAAACAAACCCAGGAATTATATAAACAAAATTGTAAGAAAATATTTTACATAAATGAGACCAGATTTAAATCACAAATATTAATTTTTCATAGGTAGGCAGTGCCAATAAAGTAAAAATGACAAAGTTACCTAATTTGTATACAATGCCATTTCAATTAAATTACCCAAAAATTATAACAAAATTCATTTGGAAGAATTTTTATGTATTCTAATCTATTTGCTATCCAATTGAAAAAAATGAATATTTTCACTCTTTAATATGTTTGATGGTCTTTATGTAACTGGCATGTGGTGGAAAGGGAATCAAATCTTTGGATATAGATTAGGGCACTCTTTTCTAATTAAAGGATAATGATTTTAAAATTGGCTTGAACTTAAAAATTATTTCCCTAAGACTAGGATTTGGCAAACTATACAGTGGGTCCTTTCTGACTCACTGCCTATTTTTGTTCAGTCAGTGAATTAAGTTGTATCATATTCAAAAATGTAAAAACCATTAAGTTGATGGAGGGATACAAAAACAGGTAGTGAGTCAGATTTGGTTCTCAAGTTGTTGCCTGCTGAACCCTATCCTAAACTAACATTATTCAGAAGGGCATATATAATTCTACTACTGTATCTATTGTCTGAGAAGGAGAGTAGGCAAAATTAATGAGCCCAATTGCTTGCTTTCTGAAAGATTGGAATCCAAGTACACATTTTCTCCTTCTTTAAAACGTAAGCTCCTTAGGAACAGAAAATGTTTGCCATCTATCTTTATACCTTTAGTATTTGGCATATTGTATGTGATTGGGCAACTAGGTGGAGCACTGGATAGATCACCAGTGCAGGAGTCAGGAGGACCTGAGCTCAAATCTCACCTCAGACACTTGACACTCACTAGCTGTGTGACCTTGGTCAAGTCACTTATGCCCAATTGCCTCATCCTGGGTCATTTCCAGGCATCCTGATGAATATCTGGTCACTGGATTCAGATGGGTCTGGAGGAGAAGTGAGGCTGGTGACCTGCACAGCCCTCCCTCACTCAAAATAAAGTCAAGCGCAAGTCATGTCATTATTTCTCTGATGGCATGATCTTCTTCAATAACGAAGGATGAACACATACATACATAGTATGCATTTAATAAATGCTTGCTTGCTTGATGAGTTGAATGATTGATTGAAATAACTGATTTTTCTGACATTAAACTATGTCCAGTTATAAAAAATAATATTAAAAAGTGCTCCTTATTTCCCTTGCTTTCATACTGTGCCACACTATAGTAATCTTTCAAGTATGCAATAATCAAGGTTTAGGCATGCTGAAATATTATAAAGTGCAATAAGTTGAGACTTGATGATCTATATGGTCTTCAATAATTTTCAGAGCTTGTGATTCTACCAGGCCAACTAAGTATAATTAATTACTCATAAAAATAATAATAGCTAACATTTATATAGCAATTAAACTATACTAGACACTCTTCTAAACATTCAGCAAATATTATCTAATTTGATCCTCACAACCCTGGGAGAAAGGTGTGCTATTATTATCCCTATTTTACAGATGAGGATACTGAGGCAAACAGAGGTTAAGTGACTTACCCAAGATTATGTAGCTAGTAATTGTATGAGGCTGATTTTTTTTTCCCTTTTAAAAATCTCTCATCTAATTTTTTCTCAACTACATTAACAAAATCTGACATTCACTTTTAAAATATTTTAGCACCAAATTCTTTCCCTTTCTACTTTCACTTGAGAAGACAAGTAATTTAATATTAAAGATAAATTCATGCAAACCTTAGTTCCATATTATCCCATTTGTGAAAGAAAACATAGACTAAAGGAAAAAAATAACTAAATTCAAGAAAAATGAAATAAAAACTAGTTTTTTTTAAAGCATCATGTTAATCATTTTTATAGCATGATAATATTTCATTACAATCATATAACATAACTTGTTTAGCCATTCCCCAATTGATGGACATTCCCAATTTCTAGTTCTTTACCACCACAAAAAGAGCTAATGTATATATATATATATATATATATATATATATATATATATATATATATATATATATATATATATATTACATAAAGGTCCTTTTCCTTTTTCTTTAATCTCTTTGGGATGCAGACCTAGTAGTGGTAAAGAATATGCACAGTATTGTAGCCCATTGGGCATAGTTCCAAAATGCTCTGCAGAATGTTTGAATAAGTTCATGTCTCCACCAACAATGCATTAGTGTCTCTATTTTTTCAAATTCCCTCCAGCATTTGTCATTTTCCTTTTCTGTCATATTAGCCAAACTGATAAGTGTGAGGTGATATTTTAGAGTTGTTTTAATTTGCATTTCTCTGATTGACAGTGATTTAGAGCATTTTTTCTTTATGACTACACATAGATTTGATTTTGTCAAATTTTTCTATGCCCTTTTAAAATCTATTGACTTTATTTTACTTTATTTTACTACATCATCCTCAATGATGAAACTTGAAGGAAAATAAGAGACATCAGATGAAAAGTTCTGCAAAGATTTTTAACAATTATCTTTTTTTCACCATCAGAGGCAGTAGAGCCATCATTCTAATGTTACACAACCAGATATGCTTAGAGAATCAGTGGAAAGGGCTCTGAACAAAACAATAGTCACAAAAGTAGCTGAGTTAGATCAAGTGTATGTAGTGGGGATCCAAATCAATGCAACACAATTGTAAGAATGTTTAGAGTTCTATTAATAAGCTATATATAGATAGGGAAAATATAAAAAGGGTACAAAAACTCAAATCTTAGTGAAACCCAAAGAAAGTGATGGATAGAACATCAAGAATTATTGCCCCATATACCTACTTTCCCACTAATATGAGTTTTTATGAGAAACACTTATGCATCCACTGAGGGTATCCTTAATGAAAGTATCAAAAAGGAATTTTGCAAGTGATGTAGTTCAGAGTAGATACATCTTCATATATATGTATTCATATGACTGAAAGATGTAGAAAAATACATTACTCTGTTTATTGTTAATTGACTACTAAAGAGATTTGTCTCAGTGAAGCCAAATACTAATTCTCTTTTAATAGAATGTTTCCATGCATGCATCAAAATTATGCAGAATTCCTTAAAAATATATCAACAGTGAAAATCTTGTTTGATGGTCCCTCTGACCATGAATGTCATTTGAGACTTAAAATTGGGAAAGATATACTTTCCAAAGACAAGCATGTTTTGATACTTTAGATCTGTGACCTTGTGATCCTGGGCTGACTTAACCAAACAAAATGACAAAGGTTGAAAACCTATAATATTGATTACAGTTCAAAGTTTTATTAAGAGAGGCATTAGTGGCTAGAACAAGAAAGATGATACAGTCCATTGTACTTTTCTCTAATTAGGTCACATCTGATTCATCTGTAATACTCTCTTCAATATCATATATAAGAAGGATGCAGACAGACTAGACATTTTAGAAAGGATATAGACAAGTTAGAATGAATCAAGAAAAGGATGAAATTAATGATAAGAAGTTCAAGAAATTGGTACAAGAGGGCCAATTGAATGAAAAGAGGATGAGAAGACTTGAGAAGCATGATGGCTGACTCTTTGATGGACTATTATATGGAAATGGGATTATATTTATTTTTATTGGCTCCATAAGGAAGAACTAAGAATAATGAGTAGAATTTACAAAGAGGTAAGTACTGGTTTGATGTAAAGAAAAATCTTTCTAAGAATTGGTACTATCAAAAAGTTGAATAGGTTGCCTGGGAAGATAGATGTTTTCCCTCTCATTCTTCAGGCATAGGAATAGAAGGTTATTGGAGAGGCAGTAATATTAAGGAAGAAGAAAGAGAGAGAGAGAGAGAGAGAGAGAGAGAGAGAGAGAGAGAGAGAGAGAGAGAGAGAGAGAGAGAGAGTACTCATGAGAAAGACAGGTGGAGAAAGAGAGAGAAAGGCTCAATTAATAACAAATCTGCTTCAATACCTTCATGCTCCTAAAGTTTATGATTTTGTGGCCACTGGAAAGATCACAGAAATGAAATCGTATAATATTTTAATTTAAGAATTGAGTGTGAACTTGATTAACACATAAACTAAAATTTAACCAGTGTTATGTGGTACAATTTGGAGAAGAGACTCAAGAGAGCCTGTGTACTCATTAGAAAGCAGGAAGTTGTTTTTTTCCCTCCCATTTGAAAGTTTTTATGGAAATAGAAAATGATACTGTCCATGATATCAGCAGATGATTTTTAACATGTTTGTCAATAGTTTCCTTTCAATTTTAATTGACAAACTTATTGGTACTCTAGCTCCCCAAAAGATGAAGGAGTGAAAGTTTCAAAGAATGACACAAGTTTAAATGTGACAAAAATGCAGCTCTTGTAACCTGTCAAAATGAAACCGAGAAATCATCAGGTGCGGCAGTGTTGAAGGAAATTACCAGTGTAATGGGCTGTGCAATTATATGTAAAGGGATTTAAACATACCTTCTAGGGCTATTCTGTCAGCATGACAAATCTCAGAACGATCAGGAAAGTGAAAGGGAATGTTCACTTACCTCGGGTAGACTGACATGTACAATCACAGAATATGTTTCTGGAAGCTTTCAAGCCTCAGGATATTTGCAGGCACCTACGGAAATATCATTATTTACAACCTGACCCTGAATCAATTCCTAACCTTATCATTTTGATTTGCATAACCAGACCAACCAGTATATAGGAGCATTGAAGAGATATGGGATTAATTGGGTTGTATCATGTACTCTGCATATTTAGCTCCCTCAAAATGCAATTTCTCAGATGTCTTGATAGTTTAGACATTCTTCTTAAGGGGACTTAAATTTGGGGAAGAATCAGTGATACAATTTCTTTATAGAAAATGTTCGTGTTAATACAACATGATCCTATAATCAACAGGCAGTAGAAAGAGAATTGGTTATGAAATAATAGATTTATAGATTGAGAGCTAAAGAATATCTAGGCACAGCTCTTCATTTTAAGAGAGAGAAACTGAGGCCCAGGAGGTTAAATAACTTGTCAAGGAACAAGCTTGTATCAAGTGACAGAACTTGGATTTGCATCCAGGTCCTCTGACTACAAACAGCACTCTTTTCATTAAATTATTTTATCTCCTAATTATAGGATCTGGATTTGAATCCTAACACTGATACTTTCTATTTGTGTAACCTTGAACAAATCATTTAACTTCTCTGAGCCTCAGTTTTCTCCTTTGAAAGATGATGGATACTAAGTGAACTTTAAAGTCCCTCCAAGTTTTAAATCTGTGATGCAATAATCTTACGTAGAACATTGGAAATATTAAAGTTAATTTTAGAACATTTAAACTTAAAGTAAATTTGCACTTTAATTCTTTCACAGGTCTGTGATCTCATCCATATTGAAAGACTTTCTAATCCTTCATCTACTATCTATCCAGTATGCTGCAATCGATCAGTTAATATGTGCTTATACAGTAAGCCAAGCATTAAGCCAAGCATAAGGGACAGGTTAACTGACAAAAGTGAAATTGTTCCTAACCTCATGGAGCTTAAGTTCTAAATCAGCACATATGAATGTATTTACAAGTATACATGCGTGGGTTTGTTCACCCTAACAAGAAAAAACAGGGATGGGACCCTTTAGTTAACTTCCTATGATTATGCAAATGAATTTACAATCTGCAGTTCACAACTCTGATGCCTGTTATCAGAACTTATAGTTACTACCCCTTTGGAATTATATCAAACTGATTAATACTGATTGGAATAAAATAGGGGTCCAATAAATAGGACTCTAATTAATCATATATCACAGAAATGTGGGATGAGTGAGTACAAAGAGTTTTGCTTGATACCCAAATTGCAAACGCAGATGACTGGGGGCATGGTCATACCCTCAGTAATAATAGGGAAGCTTGGAAGATGGATGGAAGCCTTCTTTTAGTGCTTTTAGCAATATGTGGGAATGAGTGCAGTGCTGACTGTCCATCTGTTATCCTTTACTCTTGCTATGTGACTTATCCATTTTTTGAGGGGGGTCATACACTTCTTGAATGATTTCTTCTATACTGCTTCTTAAATGCAAGTTGTTGTTTATATGCTGCAGCCTATTTGTAGATACCAGATGCTTCTCCACCATCCTTTGGATCACTTACAATTTTAATTCTTGGAAGATTATGGCATTCTCTGATTCATAGCTAATGAGCATCTCTGTTAAAATATTAGCATTAAAAATAAGTTATTGTTTCAGGCAACAGTTTGGGATTATTGAAAGTATTTCCTAGTTTTTCAAATACATTCTATTCCTTTCTTTCTCCAATTCAATTTTGAACTCAGTTCATAGCCTATCTACAGTGTCTTTCCAAGACACAGAGGCACTGTGAAAGAACTCAACATGCAGTTCACTTAATTGCAAATCAAAGTCTGGACAATAGGAAGTCTTAGTCTACATTGTTACACATGTGTGAATGGTTAAGCTAAACATTTTGAGTGACTATAGCTCAATTTAAGGAAATTTTTTAATACTTTTGGGCTTACTGTAATCCACAGATCAAATTCCTAATTTTAGATGAAATGATACTGATTATTAATTTCAAATTTAATTTTTATCCCCAATAGGTTAAGATTTAGTAAATTTCTGAATGGTAGTGTGATTTGAGAGGAAACATTTATGTTTCATATATGCAAATCATCAACATTATAGCATACAAAGGTGGATGTAGATTCATTGATTGAAAGTAGGATGAGGCCTTGGAGGTCAGCTAGTCTAATTTCCTTATATTGCAATGGAGGAAATTAAGACCTAAATAGGTTTAGTAAATTATCCAGGTTATACATGAAGTAAATATGAGGGGCAGGATTTGAACATAGATTCTTTGACACTAAAGCCAGTATTCCTTCTACTATAATTTGTAGGTTTCTCCTTGAAGGAAATTATAGTCCAATAAGGAAGATATTGCTTGTAACAAATAAGCAAGAGACAATATAGAGTATTATAAGGATGAAAGTGTGGCATAATGAATACAGTCCTGGACTTGAATTTAAAAATTCTTTGGTTCTATTCCTGCCTAAAACTTCACAACTGTTTGATCATGGAAAAGTTAATCAACCTTGTTAAGGATCAAACAGCTCTCAAAGACCAGAAATTATAGAGAAATTGGGATCTGCATTGGTGGAAGAATTGTAGCATCATTGAAATGATTAGTATTTGACATGGGCATATTGATGTATGTAAATACATACAGAGGTACAAAGTACTTTGAGAGGTCCAAGCAGGAAACTAGATCACTTATAGCAGAAAGAGAAAGATTTACAAGCATAGCATATTTCAACTGGATTTTGGAAGATAGATAGACTTTTCACAGGTAGATTATTGGGTTGTGGAAGTTGAGAATTCATCTCAGGTATAAGTGGAGAAGCATCCATCATTATGCATTTACAAAGCACCTGCCATGTGCTAAGCACTGTGTTAGAAGCTAGGGATATAAAGACAAAGGATGAAATAATCCTTTTCCTCAAGGAATTTACACTATATTGGGGAAGACTTTATATTTGCATTTATTTCTGTATATTATATGTTTATTAAAATATATGCTATATTATATATAGTATATATTGTACTTAAACAAAGTATATATTTATCATACATATGTTAATTTATAATATTTATATAAATACATATATATAGAGAGAATAAATATATACGAAAAAAACTAAATGCAAGATAGTCAAATACCACGTAGGTTGGGAGGGAGGACACTAGCAAGGGGGGATCATGAAAGGCTTCAGGTAGATGATTGTGCTTGAACTTTGTCTTAAAGGATTTCTATGTGGTGGAGGTCAAGAAGGAGAGCTTTCAGGAATGGGGGATATAAAGCATGCTGGCTGAAAATAGAGTGTTATGTATGAAGAACAGAGAGGAAGGCAGTTTGATCAAATCAAAGAGAACAGAAGTGGGCATAATTTCCAATAGAGCTGGAAAGATAGATGGAGCCATATTATGAAGGGCTTTAAAAACTAAACAGAAAAGTTTATCAGAGAGGCCTAGGAAACCGTTGCATTTGGTTGAGTACTGGAATGGAATGGTTAATTCTGAGCTTAAGTAAAATCGCTTTGGCAGCATTATGTAGGATGGAGAGATTTGACGCAAGGAAACCAATTAAGACAGTATTGTAATAATCTAGGCAAGAGGTCATGAAACTCAGGAGAGACTAGAGCTGGATATATGAATCTGAGTCATCTAATTAAACCCACGAGATCGGAGAAGTACATGGAGACTATAGAGAAAAGAGAGAGGAGAGTCCCAAAAAGAGCCTGGGGGAAATATCCACATTTAGAGGTCATGATATGGATGATGAGCCAGCAAAGAGGGAGAGAATAAACATAAGCAAAGGCAAAGTGTAGGGTGGCTTTGGGGCAGAGGGAGAAGTCTAATTTAGTTGGAGGAAGATAGAGTAAGTAAGTGACAGGGAACAGTGTCATATAAGACTATGAAGGTAGTTTGGAGCCAGATTGTGACTGTGCTTGAAATACAAGGTTAATGAAATTAAGCTCTTTTGTTCCAGTAAGCAACAAGGAACCATTAAGTGGGGAATGACATGATTAGATTTGTCTGCTCAGATTACTTTGACAGTGGAGTATAGGATAGATTTGAATGGGAGGGTATCACAGCATTATAGATTTTGTTTTAAATATTGATACCTTTTGTTTGGTATCAATTACATTTCACGACATATTTCTCTGTCTCCTTTACCTCCCAGAGAAGTTCAGAGATTTAGAGATGAAATAGCCTTTAGAGTAGGTACCTAAAAATTTTTTTGACTGATTGATTTTACACGGAAGGCAACCAAGACTTAGGAAGGTTAGGGACTTTCCCAAGGTTACATGGATGGTGAAATGAGAAAACTGTGATCTGAATCCATATCCTTTCACTTGAAATCTAGTGTTTTTTTCATTCTTTATGCTGTAAATCAGAAGTAGGGAGACCTGTTAGAAGGTTATTGCAGAATGATGAAAGAAGATTGAATGCTAGACACTGGCTAGTCCAATTACAGACCAATTCTGTACTGCTTAGTACACTTCATACGGATTATTGGAGTTAAATATAGGTTTAAAATCATCTTTTACAATTCATAAAATGGCTTGTCTAGTCCTGCCTTCGTATTATGGGAACTCTGGTGCCACGGGCAGCCAGCATCTGCGGAGTGGTTCAGCGAGCAGCTGGAAAGAAAGACACTGGCCAGGTGGGAATGTAAGCATATAATCCCTTTATTACTCTGAGGGTCAAGGTATTTAAAGGCTAAAGCCACAATCATATGCAAACAAAACTTATCCCCTGACTCAACCACGTCCTCCTACCCATAGCAAGTAACAAAGCTTATCCTAGTACACAAAGCTAGTTTCCCAGGCCCTGTTGCTCAATTATCTGCAAAAACATCAGGTTCCCAGGGTCATGGAGAGCTTTTGTCGGGGTTGTGTAAGCACAAGTCACATGGGAACAGGCTTAGGCTAAGCTATGGCCTGAATCACGGTCTTGCACTCCCATTAGCCCTCTACATCTCCCCCTTTCTTTTGTTGCAAATGCAGATAATGGAATTGGGTATGAAAGAATGTTATCTGGGAATAGGTGAACATCACAATGGGAGGCCTGCAAAGGAGCAGTAAGATAACTGTTTCAAGCAAGGGTATCTTCGACATGAGCCAATGTACAAGCGATTCAGGGGGATTCACATTCTTAAACCATTTCCAAATTGCTTCAGCTCTCCCATGTGGATCCAACTCTTCTTTTGCAGCCTTATTTATTTCTATGGCTAATTTATGAAGCAAATCAATATCCAGTGCCACTGAACTGTTCTCCCATATTCCACTGAAGTGATTTCTAATATTTGTCCAATTATAATTACTACCATTATACATTCCTGGGGTTACACAAAAGAAGTTAAATCTATAATCACATTTCATGGCTAATTGTGGTTCTAGAATGTCCAGGTCATCTCCTATTGCCTGAATGGTATCTTTTAAGATGTTAAGTTCTTTACACAATTGCAGATTAATTTCCAATTGAAGCTCAAATCCTCTGCTCACATTTCTTGCTAATGCCTCTACATATTGTGCTTGCACTATGTTATTTTGCATGTTGCTAACTGCCATACCCAGGGTTGCCATAGAAGTAAGTAATGAAACAAGCATAGTAACTCCTAATAAGACACAACTAATACATCTCTTTTGTTTCATTTTAACTGTTAACTGGTGGAAAGTTTCACTGGCTGCTGAGACATACTATCCTGACACACCAACTGGAAACAAAGCAAAATGAGGTCTTTTTATTATAAACACTACTTCATTATTTGTCACATTAGGGCCTATACATTCTCTTACTATAGCATTAAGAGCTGTAATATTCCATCCATATACAATTTTCTGCACATTTAAACTGTTCTTTTTAACTATCATAAAAGCAAATTTTCCTGCAATACAAGCTTGGAGCTGAAGCAACTTATTAAAATTGCTACCTCTTCCTCTTGAACAATTATGAAAAGCATGTTTAACAATTTCAACCTAGCCTATGGCTGCCATGGCCTTCCAAGTTTCTTTATCTGGTGCCCCCAACTTAGGTGTCCAAAGAGATGTCTCTTTGTTAAAGTCTTGGAGTTTGCCCAAAGTTCTGTTCTCTGTATTTTCAAATTTCTCCTCCAATGGGGTCTATTCTGGTATCACCCATCCCCCAAATGATGCATTTCTTCCCACACATGACCAGTTTTGAAGAATCAACTCACTATTGCTACAAACACTTCTCTGATTAGTATAACAATTCACCCATGGAGGCTGGCTGGTGAGATACCCTCCCCAATGAATTCCATTATGACATATCATTCCAGTTCTTTTCCCCAGTGGTAATTGTTCATAGTATGACTGTCCTTTTATTCCTGAAAATGTAACATAGGACATCACTGTGCAATTATACTGAGGAGGAAAATATACAGTCTGAGTAACTGTCTCTAATACAATACAAGGACTGGTGGCACTATTAACTTTCATGAAGCATATGGGGGCTCATGATGTGAGGCCAGTCAAATTGTATGTAATAGCTGTAGCACTGTGGGCATTGGATTGATAATGTGCAGGTTCAAAATAGAAACTGCCATTACCTATCATAGTAATTATGTCTATATTCTCTCCCCAAGTGACAACCCTAACCCATGGTGGATTGCGCAAGAAAGCCCATCATGTCTGAATTTCCTCTCCTGTTGGTGCTCTGGCAGTTATCTCCAGAGTGGCAAACAGGAGAGTCACCATGGTGACCGATTTTTTGGTCCAATGTCTTCAGCGAGCTCTCCTTGGGGTAGTTCCTTTCCCAATCCTCATCTTCTTCATCTGTTGAGACAGAGTGGATATTCTTTTCTGGTACCCATATCGTGCTTTCTTTCCCATCTTTCCCTGTGGAAACACAAGCATATCCTCACCCCCATGTTATTAACCTATTGGGGCCCTACCACTGTTCTGTTTTTGGGTCCTTTCTCAGGACCCAGGGGTAATCAGCATGTTTTGTAATGAAAGTTTTTCTATATCCCATTGTCTCTGGGCAGGTGTAATACCATTCTCATTCAGTATCAAAAAATTAATGGTATATAGGGC
This sequence comes from Notamacropus eugenii, assembly GCF_028372415.1. NCBI lineage: Eukaryota > Metazoa > Chordata > Mammalia > Diprotodontia > Macropodidae > Notamacropus > Notamacropus eugenii. The sequence continues at coordinate 280,748,122 of NC_092873.1, forward strand.
TTTAGTCATCCACCGTCTCCCCAGTTCTTTTGTTTGGAAAGAACTGTTTTTATATCACGGTGACAGTGTTCAATGATTGCTTGCCCTGTGGGGTTGTAGGGGATGCCAGCAGTATAATTGATATGAAAAGTGAGACAGAATTCCTTAAACCCAGTGGAGGTATACCCAGGCCCATTGTCAGTTTTAATGGCCTTTGGAATATGGGCTATTGGAAGGTTCTATGTGACCTTTTACTTATTGTTCCTATACTAGTCATTTTAATGCTGCCAATTTCTCTTGAGGAAGAGGCCACTGTTCAATCCATAAGGGGGTGTTCTTTGTCCACACCAAAGGACCATCATGTGGTGGCTCAAAAGGGGCCTTCAGTACAAATTTGTCTGCATGGTGACTCTTAAATGTTCTAAGAGATCTCGGACCCACAAATTTAGTGGTATGGATTCAATTACAGAAGGCCAAAACTCACCTCTCCTTCCTTCTTGTTCCCAAATCAAATATCTAGTGCTAAGTTCTGGGCTTCTTATGGTCCCTGTGCCATACATGCTTGCTCCTGTGGCTGTTGTCTCCCACTCAGGTGGCCATTGTGTCTTACTAAAGACTGATTTATCAGCCCCTATTTCAACAAAGCCATCAAATTCTCTTCCTTCCACTCTGATTTTTAGAATGGGTCACACTACTCATATCTGTTGTGCCCAATAAGTATGTATCTGTCCTAATTCCTGACTTTCTTCCATTTCTAGTTACATGTTCTATTGTTCTTTGTGTTTGTATGATGACTAATTGACCCACTGTATTGCCTTTGGCAATTTTTTGCTCTTGTATTCCTGTTATGTACAAGATAACCTCCTTTATCTGTTCTCCTCCCTTATAAAAGGTAGGGATAGGGTGATTTGGCAATATTCACATTCTATCCTGGGATAGAATGGAGAAATATGTAGTATGGGGATTGTCCTTTGTCCCATGGCCAGGTAAAACTGTGACTGCATACTGATCTTATTGGGACAGTTACAGCTGTCATATGATTTAGTTGCCCTCCTGGGTCTTCCACCTCACACTGTGGGGTTGAAAATGAGCTGTCAGCTTGGGGGGATACAAAACCATTGCAGTCCCTGTTGTTGGAGGGGCCAAGGCCAGCCCCCTTTTTCCATTTCCCAAATGGCATTGAGATGCCCAATGCAAGCTTTTTTGCATTTCGGACAAATGGTTTTTGGAGTAGTGTCATGATCACTTGTCTTCCCTTCTGTCTGTTGGGGTTTTTGTCTACACTCTGCCTTAAAATGTCCTGGTTTCCCACATTGATAACAAACCTTTTCTTTTCTTTGAGACCCCTTCCTTGTGATATTCAGGTTGGCGAGGTGTTCCACCGTCATTTCTGCACAAAAAACTGTTAACCCGACATGGCTACACTTCCTAACCATTTCATCTATAGTCATGTCATTGGATGTTCCTGCCAATGCTCTTTTATAGTCAGCATTGGTGTTCTCTGGAGCTAGTTGTTGTATGAGCAATTTTGCAGCTATGCCATCTCCTATGGCTCTAGTGACAGCCAAAGTCAAGGGAGCCAAGTAGTCGATAAAAGGCTCCCCATTTGCCTGAGTAATCTTAGTGAATGACTGCCCTTTACTCTGCTTTCCTGGGAGAGCTCCAAACGTCCTTTGAGCACACTGTATAACTTGTTGATAAGCAGCAAGCTCAAATCCAAGCTGATTAATTAAAGGTGTATATTGTCCTGTCCTTGATAACTATGCATAACTATAGTTAATGCCTTGTTGCTCATTTCTCATCACCTGATCCCTGCACTGGAAGCAAAATTCTGACTGCCATAGAACATGATCTCCAGGCTCCAGACACATCCTGGCCACCAGCTGCCAGTCATATTGTGCAATGGCTGTTATTCTGATGGAATCAAGAAGCACACTTACATATGGTGGATTGGTTCCATATTCAGTTGCTGCCCTTTCCAGTTCTTTAAGCAGCTTTAGGTCTGAAAGCTCATACCTCTTGATGGCTGCTTTGGAGTTATTGGGATCAGGATCCTCTAATATCAGATATAGTCCTGTTCCTATGTCTAAAAATTCTGTCATGTCTTCACCCCATTTTTCTGCTGCTTGTAAAGTCTTCTCCACTACTAACACTGACTTTCTGTCTTGTAAACTTATCTGAGAATAAGATGGGGAAGTAGGTTGGATGAAAGGAAAGTTCTGCTTGCCTGGCCAGGGCGAGACTTTCTCCTCCTTCTTATCTTCCTTATCCCAGTCCTCTTCCTGTTCTTCTGATTGGGAACCCTGCTCAAAACTCCTGGTCTCTCTACATTCTGTGAGATTTTTAAGACACAATTTTATCACATTATGCATAGAGAATGCCCTACCTCCTCATAGTAAGCATTCATTTGTTCTCTGACAACTCTCTAGCAGTCAATGTCTAAAGTACCTTCCTGGGGGAACCAGGAAGAACAATGATGTACTACATCTAAAAATTCTGTGATCTGTCTTGTGGTGCAGTATAAGCCATTCTTGTTCATCAAACCTTTTAGCACCCATGCATAGGATTCTTTATCCTTTTCTCTGAACTGTGTTTGTCCCATATTTCTGGGCTTCAGAGATACTTTTGCTTTCTCCAGAACACTAACACTCTACCTGCTAAGCCTGCTGAAATGAGCTTTCAGTGTCTGAGTGAAACTCGGGAGGAAGTGAAAGTGCTTCTCAAGACTGAGTCTTCCCCTTACCTTACGCTGTCTTCTCCAGTGTGGAGCTCCTTCCAAACAGGGGTCACTATGCTGGAGGACTTGAAATATCAGGTCCAGTCTCTGACTTCTTGAGGTCCCTGTTTGGGCACCACTTGTTGCGGGCAGCCAGCATAGGTGGAGTGCTTTGGCGAGTAGCTGAAAAGAAAGACATGGGGCAGGTGGGAATGCAAATATATAGACCCTTTATTACTCTGAGGGTCAAGATATTTAAAAGCTAAAGCCACAATCACATGCAAACAAAGCTTATCCCCTGACTCACCCACTTCCTCGTACCCAAAGGAAGTAACAAAGCTTCTCCTAGTATCCAAAGCTAGTTTTCCAGGCCCTGTTGCTCAATTATCTGCAAGAACATCAGGTTCCCAGGGTCATGGAGAGCTTTTGCCAGGGTTGTGTCAGCACAAATCACATGGGAACAGGCTTCACCTAAGCTATGGCCTGAATCATGGGACTCGCACTCTCCTTAGCGCTTTTCACTCCAGTGAGACTCAGTGTGGTTAAGCAGTTTCTATACTATTCAGTGCTTTATGTATGGACAGGTCAGGTTGGACCTTGTTTCATTTTCCATTTGGAACATCATCACATGTCACCCAGAGTTGTTGGTGTTTACTCAATTAAGATGAGTTTCCCTGCCAACCACCATGACTGATTTTTCAACCTAAAGATGAATGCTGATCAATATAGGTAGCCTTATTTAGACCTTTTCAATGAATTATAAATAACAAAAAAAAAAACAAGGGAGATACATTGGGACAGTTAATTCATGCACAGAGCATAAAAGCTGCCTCTCTCTGCAAGGAACTATGGGGAAAACATTCACAGATGAAGAAATGGCAGGTATTCTAAGGGTATGTAAGGGACCTGCATTTTATTTTGAGAAAGTAATAAGTGATTGATACACTCAATATACATTTACATAAAAGAAGCCTTCCTTTCAGGCAATGCTATACAGCAATCCAATGCAAAATCTATCTATCTATCTATCTATCTATCTATCTATCTATCTATCTATCTATCGGGACAACTAGAGCATTAATGATATTTGTTTAATCAGCCACTTATTTACATGTTATGTGATATCAGGTGATGTAATGCAAGCTTTTAAAAAAAAAATACAAGCCCATGTTAAGCTATTGAAAACCTAAGTGAAAGTAGCACATAGAAAATTAATAGAGATATTTGTATTCTTGGCTTAACTTCCATGCCTCTAGAATTACATAGATATTTTATTGTCCTGGAGAAATTTCTTGATATTTCATGGCACAACTCTGAGTTTAAGTACTTTGGTCTGAAAATAGTGCTGGGTTTTGCAGTGGAGATACCCTTATTCCCCTACCATTTCGGTAACATGCATCATAAACTCTCTGGTAAACACTGAGCTGGTTTTTGATGGACCATGTATGTGGAGAGAGATCTCACTTGCAATGAGTGATGTGACTAATAAATGTCAGCAGATACAGACCATAGCTTGTATCAACGGGAGTGGAAACAGTGAAAAATGTTGATCAATAAGTCATTATAATGTAGATATCCTTTGTGTTGTACAACATATGTGTTTATCAATGGAATGCATAAATTGAATTTTTGTAAATGGAATATATTTAAGAGATTTAAATAAATATCCTCTAAAATTATTCTATTAATAGTGATTGAGTTTTCTTTAAAAAAAAAAAAGGAAAATGGCACATGTGTATGAGGAATACTTTTATATTATTTTAATTTTTTATTATGAGTTTAAACACAAGATTTTGATAAAGTATAGAAAAGAGAATGCATACAAAATCATGAATTTCTATCATATAGCTACATGTATATGAAATTTATCATAACATAACAAAACTTCCCTTCTTGTCTCTGTCCTGTTTTGAACTTCTTTCTGCTTTCTTATTCATTAAAAAAAAAAAAAATCATTGATGCTATTTTTTTTACATTAGTCTGATTACCCATCAACTCCTTCCTTCTCCCTAACTCCTATCATTCCTTCCCCTCAAATCCTACTTTGTAACATAAAAATATGGTCAAGCAAAACAAAGCATCACAATGGTTATATTTATGAAATGTATGTCTCTGTTTATACCTCCAGTCTATTACCTCTCTGCCAGGAGAGGAGAAGCATACTTTATCTTCATTCCTTCATAGTCTAATTAGTGACTGCATTGATGAGAGTTCTGGAATCTTTCAGGGTTGTTTTCATATACATTAGTTTGGTCTTCATTTAAGTGATTTTTCAAACATAATCATTCCCAGTTATTGTTCAATAAATTTGGATATTTCTAATCCAGTACAATAGATGTTTATTAAGTGCTGGAATGGGTAGGTGGCACAGTGAATAGAATGCTAAGCCTAGAGGCAATAAAACTATTCTTTCTCAGTTCAAATCCATCCTCAGACACTCAGTAGCTATGTGACCCTGGGCAAGTCACTTAACCCTGTTTGTCTCAGTTCTTTATCAGTAAAATAAGTTGGAGAAGGAAATGGCAAACCATTCTGGTATCTTTTCCAAGAAAAGTGGGGTCACAAAGAGTTAGAAGTGACTGAAATGACTGAACAACAACAACAACAGCAAAAACAAAACAGCTGTTATGTGTAATGTTTACGAGGATAAATAAAGACATATTGAAAGCAGTCCCTGTTCTCAAACATCCTATGTATTGAGCAGTGCAACTTTGAGTCACATACATGTATACATGATCATTTGATAGGAGAAACAATACTAACAACAAGGCATTGGTCAAGTCAATTACTGCATTCATTAAGTGCATTAGTGACAAAGGTTCAGCATGAAATTAAAAGCAGAGACATCATTCATTGATAAAAGTTCATTTAGTTAAAAGTTTTTGTTTTTCCAGTAGCAATGTATGACTGTAAGAGCTGGACTATGAGGAAAGCTGAGTGCCATAGAATCAATGCTTTCAAATGGTGGTGCTGGAGAAGACTTTGAGAGCTTCTTGAACAGCAAGGAGATCAAATCAGCTGATACTTAAAGAAATTAATCCAGACTATTCATTGGAAAGACAAATACTGAAGCTGAAGTTTTGACTATACAATGAGAAGATGGGATTGAATAGAAAATTCCCTGATGCTTGGAAAGATTGGAGGCAAAAGGAGAAAGGAATGATAAAGGATAAGATGGGTAGATAATGTCATGAAAACAATGAACAATAACTCAGAAAGAATTTGGAAGTGTAGCGCCAATGTAATATTCACAGTGCCTGCAGTGGCCATTAACATCCTGGTGCAATTCTGAATTACGAAATACAACAGACTCTCCACATGGAAGACAGAATCAAAACACTTATTCAGATGCCAGAAAGCCAAATCCATCATAGTAACAAAAATCTATACACAATAACAATGTGGAGGACAACATCATCCCCCAAACACTCACAAGCTTAGCTGTTTGCCTCTTCTCTCTCTGTCAGTTCTGACTTCTTTGACCAATTTCCTCTCAGCTCTTCTCTAGCTCCACCTCTTCCTGTTCCATGTGACTTAGACTCTTGTGACTCAGACTTCCATGTGACTTAAGCTGGTCACATGGGCCTATTAATGGAAAGGAGAAGATCTTCCTATTTTAACTACCATTACAGGGAGACAGTGGAAGATAGAAGGGTCTGGTGTACTATGGTCCACAGGATCATGAAATGTCAGACTAGACTGAACAGTAGAACAAGAACAACATTGTGCCAGGCATGGTACTAACTAGTAGGCCTGCAAATAATGACAGAAACTGCTGTCAAGGAGCTCAAAGTCTAATGGTGGAAGGTTTCATTTGGTGTATGGTAACTGAGCTGAAAACTGAAGGAAAGTAGGGATTCTGAGAGGCAGAGGTGAGGAGGGAATGCATTCCAGGCATGGAGCAAAGAGAAAGGGGATAGAATACCAACATCCAGGAACAGCAAGTAGACTAGTTTGGCCAGAGCACAGAGTGCATGAAGGGGAGTAATTTGAAATAAGTAAGCTGGTGTCAGTTTGTGAAAGACTTCAAATGTTAAGTTGAAGAGTTTGTTGTTTACCCTAGAGACAGTAGGAGACTGCTGAAATTCCCTGAGCACAGGAGCGACATGGTCAGACTATATAAAATAATATAAGCATTTGTTCAGGCATTTGGAATCATTTCCTAACCATCTATAATGTGCAAAACACCATAAGAGGAAACTATTTTAACCAATTTAAACATCTAAATATATAATATCTATGTAAAAATATAGCTATAGATAATAAATAATGAGTTGTTGGCATAGTAAATACATTTTGTAAGAGTTTAGAGGTAAAAAAATATCACTGTGACTTTAGTGGCCAGTAAGGTTCTATGGAAGCAGTAGCGCTTGAATTAGTCCTTAAAGAATAGTTAGGATGTATTCAATAGTTTTCCTTAAAATAGAAAGATAATTCTAATGCATAGCCCATGTTCTTTGAGTTGTTTGTTCCCTTGTAATTGATGTGCACTGATCCGTACGTACTCTCTCACCTAGTGCCCTGTAAAACCAATGTGTGTTGGTGAGATGGCTGGTTCTGGTGAAGCATTCAATCTGTGGTCTTGGAACAGAATTAAGTTAATAGAATTAAGTTAACAGATACTTTAGAAATCAGACCAGCAGTGTTGACCATAGCATTATGTTTCACACCAATGAGATTACCCTCATTTATATCCTCTTAGACACACTAAGAGATTAGGAAAAATACTTTATGTAATTTAATAAATCTCCTCAAGAAAGAATTTGCCAAGGTGCTGTTAAATTTCCAGATGGCATAAAGCTAAGAGGGAAAACTGTAATGCTGGATGACAAAAAAGTTCCAGAAAGATCCAGTTTGATCAGAACAGTTTTTCAAACATATCAGGGCTATGTCCAAGTAGGTTCACAGGAAGAGATGAACCAGTTAGACAAGGCACTCATATTTTTAGTGATGCTTAAATTAAAAAAAAAATGGAAAATATGAGTCACTTTACAGAATCTTTCACTAATAAGGGTAGAGTAGTCAATGCTACAATGAGAAAATGTTAATGCTCAGCATGCAGAGAAATGTATTTTTAGTCTTCCTTTGTTATCCCTAAAGACATTATTAGATGAACTTTTGTTGGTCTTTGGGACTCTTTATTTCGAATTGGCTTACACAAAGGGGAAGAACAAAGAACTCACAGAAACAAGCAGGGACTAAGAGACATGGAGAATAAGAATGAATTTAGTATTCCACAGCACATTCATTTTTAGATGCCTATATCTATATGCTTTATTGTCTTCCAAATAACACTCTCCCCCAAATAACAACATAAAAGTTTACTGTACTTAAATTGCTTTTTGATCACTGTATGAGAAGAAACTAGATTGTTGAATTCGAGCCATCATATATGTCTTTAAAAAGAAAATGTGAATGTAAAACATTTTAGTATAAGGGCTGGCTTAAATGTGCACTAAATCCATTTACTGATACAATCAACAAAATGGAGCATTCTGTTTATGAGCTTAAACTCAAATAAACACCAGTGATTTCAGGAGAGGAAAACAAAATCAAGACTAAGTTAACCACACCTATTAATTCGTTGTATGCTTGCCATGATTTTTATTCTTTCACAGCAGATAGCTAAAATTCAAATGAAATAAATCTTCAGGAAGGCTGTGCTTAGTCAATAAAATGTGCTTCTTACAGCAGAAAGAAATTTCAGCAGCACATGAATTACAGCACAAGGAAACAGGAATGGGATGGATTGAGCCTAGTCATGTTTAGAGTTGGGGAAGGGAGAGAGAGAGGAGAGAAAGGAAGAGAGAGAAAGAGAGACAGAGGAGAAAAAGAAGGGAGGAGAGGAAGGGGGCGGGGAAGACAGAAGAGAAAGAGCCAGAGTCAGAGAGTAGTGGACTGATAGCTATAAATACCTCTATAATTTCCTTCTCTGATGATTTCAGAATGATATGGAAGTGATCTTGGGTTCTTGATAGCCATGCCAGAGAGGACTAAACTGTGGCAAGATTCTACAATACTGTAAAGGCTTTTAGTATCATCTCTGGACAATCAGCATGGCTAATAATTAAGAACATAGAGGACAGAGCAGCTACTTTGTAATTCTTTGGACTCACGGATCCAGGAAACAAATTAAAAATATGAAATGGTTATCAGTCCTGAACAGAGCCCTTCCTAATCCATAGTAAAAGTGGCAGAGTGACGAAGGAAGAGACAGAACCATTAAGACTGATGGAGTTTTTAGTAGGCCTACAAAAATTATCTTGGAGATTTGAACTTTTCAGTGTGAAATCATTTTCTTCTGACCAATGACTGGAAATACTTCCAGATGAATTAAGTTATATCAATTGTAATTTTTTAAAATTCTAAAACAAGGCTTCTTAACCTGGGATCTATTAAACAGTCTTTAAAAAAACTATTTTGATAACTTTATTTCAATGTATTTGGTTTTCTTTGTAATCCTCTGTATTTTCTTTCATGAATTTAAAAACATTATTCTGAGAAGGAATCCATAAGTTTCACTAGTCTGCCTGCCAAAGAAGTCTTTAATATAAAGAAAGTTATAAACATCTGTTCTCAATGAAGCCTTAAAATGAAAGAAAGTTGTTAAATAGAAGAAAAGCTCACAAGTTCTTCTTGAAGAAGCAAAGAAAGGAATTAGTAGAATTGACTTTATTGTTTATCTAAAGGCAATAAGAAATATCATTTTGTGGGATACTTTATCATTTGACCTTACATTATGAATAACAAGCATTTGCAAAAGGTCAACCTGGAAGATAATTATACTTTATTTGCCAGCATCTGTTCTAGTGGGAAGAGGAATTGTAGAAATTCATTGAAAAATTTGATGAGATCCTCCAAATTAAGTCAACATTTACTGTAGTACTCAATGACTTCAATTTAAAAGTAGGCATAGAGGAATATAATGATAAATGTGTAGAACAGCAAGCAAAGTAGGATTTTTTTTGCTACTGTTCTGGATTGAGTTTTAGCCAATCAAGTGCCTTTGATTGAGTCTTGCCTTTGATTGAATCAATCAAGAATCTTTGATTGGAAAAAGTACACACGTATTTATATGTAGTAGTGTGTGGAAAGAGAGTACAAGAGTCAGAAGCAGAGCTGAGAGAGAGAAGTAAGTATGAGCAGGCAAGGGGAACTTGCTTGTGGGGAGGCCTTATAGAAAGAATGTTTGTGATCTGTGTTGATTTCTCAGACAAAAGTCCAGTCTTTTGGTCTGTGTTAATGTCTCAGACAGAAGCCCTGCCTGTTGGTCTTTATGAGTGAATGGAGACAATTGCCCTGGTAACGTGTATAAATATTGTTACAGTCTTGTTAAGCTGTGTTTTCCTAGAAACAGAAGTCACAGGCAAGAGCCCCTGGAGCCTGCTGTCGAAGCAGGAAGAGTTTGGAGTGGAACAGTCCGCATCAGTTAAGACAAAGATTAGAGAGCTGCCTGTGTGTGTGAACCCAGTTAAGAACTGGGAGGGGTCAGCCCATGGAGGAGGAGCCACGAGGTTGGGAAGTCAGTCTTGAGTCAAGATGAAAGAGGACTTTACTTGGACACTGTCTATTGATTAAGGA